>NC_059390.1:182500-222500 GCF_019703515.2 Myxocyprinus asiaticus
CTTCCCGAGGGCGCTTGAGCGAGGAAACACTTTTTGGCCGATGCACGCATAAACTCTCCTCCTCCTCCACATCTGACACAACCGTTTTAATTCATGTTTCACATTTGGAGTTTAACCATAATTGTCTCATACTTCAACAGTTGGAATTATTATAAATATATTAATAAATACAATTTAAATATACAAAATCATAAGTTTAGTTGCATTTTATTATTTACAGTTAACATAGTTATTTCCCTGCTGCCCTTGACCCAATCAGAACAGACCATCAGTGGAAAAACACTGCTGTAAACACACAGGAAATGCATCACTGCACTCGTGATGTCATTCGCTGCTGGCCTCTGATTGGCTGAAGTCCCGCCTATGTTTACACTCGCTGGTGTGTGTGTGTGTTACAGATCAGGTGTGTCAGGAGTGGGCGGTCTGTTTGCAGACTGCATCATGATTGGTCGATTTTGCTTTAGAGGCTTTAATCATGCTGTGTGACATCACGTGAAGTGATACTCATCAGAGCTCCGCCTTCATTTGTTTACTGTGACCCCTCCAGCTTTGTTCTCACTGTAGGCCACCATACTGACCCCTCCAACCACTCGTGACGTGCGCTGCCTCCGTGCAGCACCACATCTGCTCTGACAAAGGTCAAAGGTTGCTGCTTCCAGCCGACACTTTATTTATTTTGATTCGCTTCTGCTTGAAGCAGGTGTGTGTGTGTGTGTGTGTGTGTGTGTGTGTGTGTGTGTGTGTGTGTGTGTGTGTTCTGTAATGGAACACACTCAGCACTGGTGTCTGTAATGACTGGTTGCAGAGAGTTCCAGCCAAAACTCAGATCCTCATCTGTTGGTTTGCATGACTCCAACAAGACCGAATACAAATGCAGTATAATTCAATAAGAATCAATCAATTACAAGTATTGCCACACATTGCTTTCAAAAGCACAGACGCCATGATTTCATCTTCTCTCATCCAACACCTCGACAACACACATCCACAGCGCCCCCAGTGGATTCAATTGTAACTGCATGATTTTGTGAGAGATTCAGAGGGAAAACTGTAATTCAGCTCAGAGGGGTCACTGTCCACCCTGATGCTGCGTGACGCCACACAGTCACAGCCAATCAGAACACATTCAGACATTCATGATCAGTCCACAGGTCTGTGGAGCAGGATTTTGGACCAGTAAGATTTCACCGGGGGCGGGGCTACCGAAGTGACTGATCGAATGTCTTGTCGCTTGTTAGAGACTGCTATTATCACATGACCTGATGTGAGCCCAATGAAAACAATCTTGCTTCAGAGTTCCTGTCGCTCAGCTGAAGCATGTCACTAGCGATGTCAACGTACATGGGTCGATTCCCAGAAAACACTCACACTGATCATGTAAACCTTGAATTCACTGTAAGTCACTTAAGATAAGCACATCTGTCAAACGCCCGAACGTAAATGAAGTGCTCTCGTCAGGTCATGATTGGATTGTTTGGGATGTTTGATAAGGTCAGGTTATGAAAGTTGCTCTCCGTCTCTCTGTAGGTACATGTACTGGACGGACTGGGGTGAAATCCCAAAGATCGAGCGTGCAGGAATGGACGGAACTCATCGTGCCGTCATCATCGACACTGAAATCTACTGGCCGAACGGACTGACGCTCGACTACAGTCAACAGAAGCTCTACTGGGCCGATGCCAAGTTTAATTTCATCCACCGCTCCAACCTCAACGGATCCGGCAGGTGAGGATACACTCGTGTCACATTCGAGTTTTCCCGAAGGAGCGCTTCTTTCATGTGTGGTTTGGTTGCACATTCACAGGGAGGTCGTGGTGAAAGGTTCGTTGCCGCACCCGTTTGCGCTCACGTTGTACGATGACACGCTCTTCTGGACGGACTGGAACACACACTCCATACACTCATGTTACAAACACACGGGAGAAAACAGCCGAGAGATTCACTCCAACATCTTCTCTCCAATGGACATCCACGTGTTCAGTCAGAAGAGACAGCTGATGGGTAAGAGACGGCACCTGTTGTTTTTCTTTTCCATTTTTAAGCATTTTTACCTTTTACAACAAGAGTTTCAATCACATTTATTAATAAGGGACTATTATTAATGGTCAACCAATATGGGTTTTTCAATGGCTGAAACCAGTATTTAGAGAGCAGGATGACTGATATAAATTGCGATTAACATAATACGATTTAACAATAGCAAATCACATGTACACAACATTTGTCAAGTGAAACAAACACTTATGCTATATTTACTTAAAAAATATCTTGAAAGCAGAAAGAACTATGCATTGATAAGTCTAATGGTAGATTTCGGAACTGACACAAGGCAAAGTTAAACTTCAGTCAATCGGCCAAGCGAACACGGATATCAGCTGATAATCGCAAAACGGCCAAATTAATGACCGATTAATCGGCCTGGCCCATATGTCGGTCTATCACTAGTTATTATGATTTGACTAGTTACATGATTGTTACAAAAGGATTTCAAGGGATAATTTCCCACAAAATCATTATGTTCCAAACAGGGTACCCGTGGGTCCTTAAAAAGTCTTAAATAAATTACAAGAAGTTTTTTTATTTTTTATTGTTTTCTCCTTTTTTTTTTTCCCCCAATTTGGAATGCCCAATTCCCAATGTGCTCCAAGTCCTCGTGGTGGCGTAGTGACTCGCCTCAATCCGGGTGGCGGAGGACGAATCTCAGTTGCCTCCGCGTCTGAGACCGTCAATCTGCTCATCTTATCACGTGACTTGTTGAGCGCGTTACCGCGGAGACATAGCACATGTGGAGGCTTCACGCTATTCTCCGCAGCATTCACACACAACTCACCACACGCCCCACCGAGAGCAAGAACCACATTATAGCGACCACGAGGAGGTTACCCCATGTGACTCTACCCTCCCTAGCAACCGGCCAATTTGGTTGCTTAGGAGACCTGGCTGGAGTCACTCAGCACGCCCTGGTTTCAAACTCACGACTCCAGGGGTGATAGTCAGCATCAGTACTCGCCCCCAATACAAACATATTCTTAGCAATACAATTACTATAATGCAATGAGATAACAACAAACATGTAATCATGTTCGCTATAAAGTTCTCTGTAAAGTTGTGAGTTGAAATGATCTCAGTCCAGTCAGCTCTGTTGATGATCTTGAAGCCACAGCAGTCAACGAGAGCCCTCGAAATCATTTTTCAACAACATAAGTTTATTTTTACGCATGGATTTTGCCTCCACTTCCGTGTTTGACAAGCGGTGACATTGCCAAAGGACTGGTCTATTGCATCACATCCTGCTGGAAAGCAAGTGAATAAAGAGAAGAATTTTAATGTTGTATTAACACACACACATAAATGTGCAATCAGATATAAAAAACATGTCCAGAGACATCCAAGTAGCCTCGTGATTCACCTGCTAATTAATTATTTCATGTGGTCTTAAATCTTTCTTTTATATGGCCTTAAAAAGTCTTAAAGTCTTAAATTTCATTCTTTGAACCTGCAGATATCCTGTCCAAACCTGTATGAGGTTCTTCTGTGAAACACAAAAGGAGATTCTTTTTACTGCCAAGCTCCAAAAAAGTGCCATAAAAAGCATCATAAACGTTTGGGCTGGGTATTGATACAGATTTCCCGAATCGATTAGATATCGATTCATATGGGTATATTTCAGTTATAATGTCTCTTTTGCTTACATATGAAAGAGATTCTCTCTCAAATAATGCTGTTAATTATACAGCGGACCTTTTAACTAGATACATTATGAAAATATACATTTTACTAATTATATTTTATTAGTTTATCATTTTTCAAAAATGAACAAATCCACGTATTAAATCAATAAATAACATATCATTTTTTGTTAACATGTTTATTGTTTAACTGCATAATTTGTACTATATACCAGGGATGTCAATGAGTAATTGACATTAATAATTTGATCGATTAAGCTTATTGATTGTCGATTCATTTTTTTTTTTTAATTACCAATTTTTATTGATTCTTGTATACAAAAAACAGAATAACTAATATATATATATATATATATATATATATATATATATATATATATATATATATATATATATATATATATATATATATATATATATATATACATACAGAATCAACTTTAACCCCCATTACATCCCCTCCACCCCCCGTCCCCACCCTGTCCCTCAACAAACATCCCTGTGGTCAAAGCCTAAATTACACAATGCACACATATAAACAAACCAAAAATATTTGTGAAAATCAAAAATATAAAAATCAACAAAGAAAGAAATCCACAATTACTACCACAGTTCTGTTTCTCTCCACATGGTCCTCACTGAGACCCCTCCAGAAAGGACAAATACCTGTCCCATTTCTTACCATACGCATCCATATTTTCAAATGCCGCCATGCTGCCCAGTTCGGTGAACCACTCTTGAAATGAGGGAGCGCCAGTTGACTTCCATCCTCTAAGAATGATCTGTCTGCCAATCATTACACTAGTTTGGACTCAGCTTTTTGTATATTTGTCACCTACTTGAATAACCGCCCCATCACCCAATATACATAGTCTGGGACAGAATTAAATTTGAGTATCTAAAACCTCACAGATAAAGTTCTGGACTCTTACCCAGAATTCTTGAATCTTAGCACAGACCCACAGAGCATGGGCCATGTCTCCGTCCTCCAGCTGACATCGCCAGCAGATCGGTGTGCCTTTAGACCAAGCCTAAACAATCTAGAGGGAGTCCAGTAGAAACGATGCCAAATCTTAAACTGAATAAGGCGTACCCTTGCATCTCTAGACATAATTTTAACATTTAAAAAAATGTATAGTGCGTACACTGCGTACGAATATCCATACTTCCCTACTGTATAGTATGCCAAAAAGAGTATGCCAATGGAGTAGTACGTCCGAGTCCTCAGTATTCATGAAGCAGTATACGAGAAATGCCCGGATGACCTACTGTTTCCGGTGAGATTCTGAAGTGCGGATCGGCTGGACACTTAATGGTCCCATAATCCCTCGGGAGCTGAGGTGATGTCACTGGATTTAAAAGAGCGGTGGTGAACCACGAGTCGGACGGCTCTTCTCCACTGTAAGTGCTACATTTACCAACATAATTGTTCCTTGTGCTTAAATGGTGCTTGTTTAACAAAACCAGAGCAGATAGTTTTCGCGGTTGTTGTTGTTCTTACGTCATATATGAGGGTCACGATTCAATACCCATGTCCCAGGATGATGTCCGAAATCTATTCATACTACTCGCATGCATACTTAAAAGAACGTACTGTTTTGCTGGCAGATAAGTGCATCCTTTATCAAATACAGGTCATGCTGTGACAGTACGCAGTTTCGTACGCAGAGAGAGAGATGAAGCGGGCTCAATGTAAACAATGTTGGAGCGTTTCTCTATAAATGAACATTAATGTTTTCTGTACACACCACGATAGTGTGTTAAAGTACAACATGTAAACAAGCACTGTTGATCTCCTTGTTTCGTCCCATCCTACAATTACGTCAGTGATCGCCCAGAAAGCACGAAGGTACATTCAGCTGACATCACACTATCACCCCAGAAGCGGTAGCCTATGTTATGTACTGTTTATGCAACCTGTTATGATTTGACTCCATTTCTAATTTAAAAAAATACGTCCAAAGATCAGAAATATCCCACGATCCACAACGTGAAATTCTAATATACTTAAATATGTATACAAATGAAGTATTTTAAGATAGAAGTTACTAATAACAGTATTTCATTAACAGTAATTAAACAATGCCCAAATTCGAACTAAACATTGAATGTATTTAAATACATTGAACTAAGAATATTTTAAGAGGAAAATGCCAGTACTTGCATTTCTTAGATGTATTTAAATGATATTTAAACAATAGACTACAAGCACATATTATTTGCAGTCCTCCACATGCGTTTTGCTATATTAACATTAGCGATTAATTGATCGTTAATTTCCACATCGATCGATTATGAAAATGTCTGAAAATTGACATCCCTAATATATACATTGATTTGTTGAACACGTGCTAAAATCAGTACTGTCTCTTTAAGAAAACTAGCAGCTCTGTAAATGAGTGCATATTAACGAGAGAGACTTGAACGGCTTTATCTCATCCTTGCTATATACTCCACAATCGCTGCTGAATACTCCATCGCTATACTCCACAATCGCTGCTGAATACTCCATCGCTATACTCCACAATCGCTGCTGAATACTCCATCGCTATACTCCACAATCGCTGCTGAATACTCCATCGCTATACTCCACAATCGCTGCTGAATACTCCATCGCTATACTCCACAATCGCTGCTGAATACTCCATCGCTATACTCCACAATCACCGCTGAATATTCCATCGCTATACTCCACAATCACTGCTGAATACTCCACAATCACTGCTGAATACTCCATCACTATACTCCACAATCACTGCTGAATACTCCATCACGCTATACTCCACATACTCACCTGCTGAATACTCCATCACTATATTCCACAATCACTGCTGAATACTCCATCGCTATACTCCACAATCACTGCTGAATACTCCATCACTATACTCCACAATCACTGCTAAATATTCCATCGCTACACTCCACAATCACCGCTGAATACTCCATCGCTATACTCCACAATCACTGCTGAATACTCCTTCACTATACTCCACAATCACTGCTGAATACTCCATCACTATACTACACAATCACTGCTGAATACTCCATCACTATACTCCACAATCACTGCTGAATACTCCATCGCTATACTCCACAATCACTGCTGAATACTCCATCGCTATACTCCACAATCACTGCTGAATACTCCATCACTATACTCCACAATCACTGCTGAATACTCCATCACTATACTCCACAATCACTGCTGAATACTCCATCACTATACTCCACAATCACTGCTGAATACTCCATCACTATACTCCACAATTACTGCTGAATACTCCATCACTGTACTCCACAATCACTGCTGAATACTCCACAATCACTGCTGAATACTCCATCACTATACTCCACAATCACTGCTGAATACTCCATCACTATACTCCACAATCACTGCTGAATACTCCATCGTTATACTACACAATCACTGCTGAATACTCCATCGTTATACTCCACAATCACTGCTGAATACTCCATCGCTATACTACACAATCACTGCTGAATACACCATCGCTATACTCCACAATCACTGCTGAATACTCCATCACTATACTCCACAATCACTGCTGAATACTCCTTCACTATACTACACAATCACTGCTGAATACTCCATCACTATACTACACAATCACTGCTGAATACTCCATCACTATACTACACAATCACTGCTGAATACTCCATCACTATACTCCACAATCACTGCTGAATACTCCATCACTATACTCCACAATCACTGCTGAATACTCCACAATCACTGCTGAATACTCCATCACTATACTCCACAATCACTGCTGAATACTCCTTCACTATACTACACAATCACTGCTGAATACTCCATCACTATACTCCACAATCACTGCTGAATACTCCATCACTATACTCCACAATCACTGCTGAATACTCCATCACTATACTCCACAATCACTGCTGAATACTCCATCGCTATACTCCACAATCACTGCTGAATACTCCATCGCTATACTACACAATCACTGCTGAATACTTGAGTTATTATTCACTGAAAATCTCCTGAAAGTCATCCAGGTGTGGAATGGCATGAGAATTTGTAAATGAAGACAGAGCTTTAATTTTTTAGTGAATTATTCCTTCAAATGTAATTTCTCAGGGAATCAAAGGTGAAATTGTTTGTGTGGTAAGAGATGTGTGATGGTTATTTTCCATTCTGTTGTTAAATTTGGAGCTCATGAACAATAAAGGAATCAGACTGTATGCTTGAGTTTCCCATAGTGCTTTTACATGAGACTCCTGAAACAATAAACACACACACAGCTCTGCAGAAATGATTGACACACACACACAATGGGTCTTCTGTTCTGACTGTAGTGCTGATTGAATGCAGAGAATTTCTCATAGTGCCGACAAAATCCTGAAACACACTCGCAACCAAATGCTCTGTTACACCCCCACTCACTCTCTCTCTCTGTCTTTACACACACTCATTCTCACCATTGTAGCTTGCTTGCTTGCTTTCTTTCTGTCTTTCTTTCTTTGCATCTTTTTTCTTTTGTGTATGTTAATCTAGGCAAGTAAAGTTGAGCATCTGTACAAAGAGTTTACATGATCAGTGACACTTATTTACTTACATTTCATTAGTCACCCAGATATAATAATCCCTTGAACCCTTTTGGGCCCCAGTGCACATGTGTTACAGGGGCAGTTGTTTGTGTGAAGATTTTGAACCTGGAGTGTCACAGAAGCTTCTCTTGATAATTCCTTGTAGATTCACCTTGATCCCTTTAGCTGTGAGTGAACGGTGCTTTCTGTCTCCAACGCTCCTTTACCTGCTGTAAATGTGTGTGTGACAGAGGTGATGAGTCCCTGTTCACTGAAGAATGGTGGATGTTCTCATCTGTGTCTGCTATCACCAGTCAAACCGTATTACCAGTGCGCCTGTCCAACTGGAGTCCAGCTGCTAGAGGACAACAAGAGCTGCAGAGATGGTGAGAAACACACGCGCGCACACACACACACACACACACACACACACACACACACACACACACACACACAGTCAGAACCTCACACTGGTCAACTTATACAGCAACCCAATTACAGTGATGCAGACTCCTAGCCTATTGGCAAAATTTGCCATTTTGAAACCAAAATTGGTCACTTGTGATTTATGCAGATCCGAAGAGTTTTTGTTTTGGAATGGGGGGGTCGGACTCTGAACGCATGCTTGACAACCTCGAGATAGATTACAGCAGCGGCCAATCACGTGCTTGGTACAGCAGCGTGTGCACAATGATTCTGCGTCTGACAGGAATGGAGCGTGAAGGGTTTTGAAGAAGTAGCACTCGTGAAACTTCTCATTCGTAAACAAACTGAATGACCTTGTACATGAACTGACCGACTGTATGAGTGAGAGGGGCATGTTGTTCGTTCACTTTGCCATCGAAATGTGAGTCTACCTTGTTCATCAATGAGAGAAAGGGGTGGAAGAGCTGTTATCAATGCGTTAAAGTGACTGATGTTAATACATAAAGGAGATGTCACATGACTCGCATCAGCGCTGCAGAATAAATTGGAGTGAATGAAGCATCAGCGGTTTTAAAATCTCTTTATAATGACTTAAGGACATTATTGAAACTCATAATTATAATTATGTTGTTGTCTTTTCTGATAAAAGTCATGCAGCAGTTTAAGTACTGTAGGAAACTATACACTAGATCTGCTTTGTTCTTATAATGCTTAAACATTATACTGAAGTCAGTAGATTTGACATGCAAATTTTAATAAAGTAGAAGGTAAGGACATTATTGAATATCACTATTATTGTTTTGTCCTTTTTGGATGAAAAGTCATGCTCAGCAGTTCACAGACTGAAGGAAAATAATAGATCTGCTTTGTTCTTTTAATGCTTAAATACTATAAAGTCTCGTGGTAGATTTCGGTCGTGAATGACTCAATGATTCAATGACTCTCTTATAGCACATAAGACGCTTATTTGTCGCCACCTAGTGGCATCTCCAGAAGTAACCAGAAACTGAACTAATCAGTATGAAACTGAACAAATAAAAAAGAAAACCGTAAGTAAAAGCAAATCAGCCATCAATGGAAATACCTTAATTTTTAAGGAGCTAAAATAGTTCTTGTAGCTGAAATCTGTAGAAACTCAGCGCCTGTAAGAAGTGTTCTTCTCCCATTTAATTCTCTCTCTCTCCGGTTGATGTGCGTGTTGCCAAGGGGAACTGTCCGGTTGTTGCTATGGTAACATGGTTCTTTGGGAGAGCTCGTGTGATCTACAAACCTCTCGCTCTTCACCTCGGCATGTCATGTGACCAGTGCTGCTGTAACTGTCTGACTCTCACTCTGGGGGCCTCCTGTCTCACTCTCTTTCTCACTCACAGACAGACAGACACATCGAGCACTGAAGCTCTGGATCTGTGTATTGTCTGTTAAGTGAAAGGGATTGTGGGCTCGTTCATGGCAGAATGAGAGCACATTTAAATTGTATTTGTGTGAAACAGAATCGTTTGTAAAAGCTTTTGTTTGGCCCCTCTGAGAGGACGCATGCCCGCCCCCCCCCCCCCCCACCAGCACATACTATAGTACAGAACACTACTCTCTAGTGCTTAAAATGAACACAGGCCGATCACAAGAAGCGTAAGAAAATTACGTGTGTTTTTAGGACATGTTTGATTTTTTTTGTGACATTATTGTTATGGCAATTTTGCACATTTTCCCCTCAAATTCTCGTTACTGTCATGAAAAAAATCTCTTTCTCATTCCTGTAATGTGTCCAGGCATTTTACTTTTGAGTTTTTGTAATTCTCAATATTCTTAGTATCAATGATACAGATATTTTACTCTGTTAAAGTAAAAGAATCAAGTGCACAACTGTTCTGTGATTCATACTCAATGCTGCTACATTCATAAACTGTAGATTTCATGTACATACTATAAAAGTTATGTGTATCTGAATTCAATTTCTGTTTTAAACTGCTATTTATATATCAGTGCTAGTCAACTGGCAGCCAATCACTTTATCTGGTCCTCCGATTGATTTTAATAAAGTTGCGTTGCAGTCTAAACATTCAAGTGCGCTCTGTGCAAACTCAGTGGCCAGCAGTCATCAGAAGCGATCTAATCATGTCTCATTAAAGTTCAGTTACACTGCTATCCAAAACATGAACCAGCAGCTGTTAGGTGAGTATACATATATTTTATTGTGTCTTATTCAATCAAATGTATGTATGCTAATTGCTTAGCTGCTGGGTGCAGTAAATCTGAAAAATATACGACACCGCTGTTACAGAAGTGATGTCCGCTCATATAAACAACCTTTTTTAACAAAAGATAAATTATGAAAACCGAACCTTCAAAGAAAATGCATAGAAAAGTTTGCTTTTATTCTCCGTCAAGTGTTACACGTGTGTATCACATCTGTTCAGGGTCTGTAGTGCTCGTAAAAAGTGATAACGTGAAGCGCCACTGAACCTGCACACATGTATTTATCCTGATTAAGTATTAAGTATCTGGCTCCTACATAATTCACCGTATGTGCAGGAGAAGGAAAGGCTCGTTTTCCCCTCATGGAATGGGAGGTTAATAGAGAAAAAGGCATTTTGTTTATTTTAGTTTTCAATTTATTTTATGTAAAAAGACATTGATATTGTCAAGGATATGGACGTGCCTCCGCGTCTGAGACCGTCAATCTGCGCATCTTATCACGTGGCTTGTTGAGCGCGTTACCGTGGAAACGTAGCGTGTGTGGAGGCTTCACGCTATTCTCTGCGGCATCCACGCACAACTCACCACACACCCCACCGTGAGCGAGATCCACATTATAGTGACCACGAGGAGGTTACCCCATGTGTACTGCGTTTGTTTTCTTCAGTACACTAATGCTGGTGTATATGAATCTAATAAAGAACATATGACACTGCATTTGACCTCTGACCTCTCACCCCTCCCCAGGTGCCACGCAGCTGCTGCTGTTGGCGCGACGCACAGATCTGCGGCGCATCTCTCTGGACATGCCCGACTTCACCGACATTGTGCTGCAGACCGACGACATTCGCCACGCCATCGCCATCGACTTCGACCCCGTAGAAGGTCACATGTACTGGACGGATGATGAGGTCAGAGCGATCCGCAGGTCCTACCTGAACGGGAGCGAAGCCCAGTTTGTGGTGACATCACAGGTGAATCACCCGGACGGGATCGCGCTGGACTGGATCGCACGGAATCTGTATTGGACGGACACGGGCACAGACCGGATCGAAGTGACGCGACTGAATGGCACCATGAGAAAGATCCTGATATCAGAAGATCTGGACGAGCCAAGAGCTATCGTGCTTGACCCTGTCGCTGGGTGAGACGTTTGCTATTTTAGTGTTCAATTTGTTTTAATTGTGGTTATTTTTCATTATGATCATTTTCTGGTTCTTTTTTAAATGTATTTACTTTATCCCCTTTTCTCCCAATTTGGAATGCCCAATTCCCACTACTTAGTAGGTCCTCGTGGTGGTGCGGTTACTCACCTCAATCCGGGTGGTGGAGGACAAGTCTCAGTTGCCTCCGCTTCTGAGACCGTCAATCCGCGCATCTTATCACGTGACTCGTTGTGCATGACACCGCGGAGACTCACAGCATGTGGAGGCTCATGCTACTCTCCACGATCCACACACAACTTACCACACGCCCCATTGAGAGCGAGAACCACTAATCACGACCACGAGGAAGTTACCCCATGTGACTCTACACTCCCTAGCAACCGGGCCAATTTGGTTGCTTAGGAGACCTGACTGGAGTCACTCAGCACACCCTGGATTCGAACTCGCGACTCCAGGGGTGATAGTCAGCGTCAGTACTCGCTGAAATACCCAGACCCCCATTTTCTGGTTCTTAAAAAATGTTTTTGGAATCAGACGTTTAAGTGTTACAGACACTAAAGGTGCTGATTTAATGTACAACTGAAGAATAACTGACATGATTGTGTTTAATTTTCATGATAAGTAGCTTTATATTTTAAACTCATCAGACTCTTTTTGAGCTTCATCTTTCAAATTTCATTTTTTCTTTTTTGTCACACAGTGCTGTCACGATTATGAAATTGGCGATTAATTGTCAAACAAATAATTGCGATTATGACGATTGCTTGTCTGTTTAAGGGCTTTCACGATTAGTTGTCACACAAATCGTCATACTGTTGCTTCATACACCTTCAGAAGTCATTTTTACATATTTAACTTCAAATATATAAATCAAATAATGAAATAGAGAAATATGATTTCCTTTTAAGGCTTTAAAAACTGATGAATAAAATGAAAAATAATAAATATCAAAATATTTTAAATATCAATATTTTTAAATATATTTAAAATATGTCACTTTTGGTCAATTTTACTTTTACACTATTAATTTTGGAACTCATTTCATTTTTTTTAATAAATAATAAAATATATATATTTTTTATGATGTTATATGATATATATTATGTATTATTGAATCATTTCAGTCCTAGTTTCTTCACTTTCACACATTATTTTAATGGTCTTTGATTAAACCCACGAGCCCTTATTTCTCATGAAATACTCCACAGAAACAGAGTAAGCGTGCGTCTCCTCCTCTGTGTATGAACCTGCTATGAACAGGAACATTTGCCATTAATCGACCATTTGTGGTGAAGCCGGAGCACTTTGCGTTCACTATGAAAGTTTATATTTGTTTATATTTTCGCTGGAGTTTGACGTGTGCATCAGATCATCTTCCGGACAGGAGCAGCTCTGGTTGACATCAGCTGAGCGGCTCAGTGACACTCGGGAGTTCAACTGAATGACACTTAACTGTGCTGTTGATGGCATTCATATATTCACTTAAAATTCTCTTATTTGGGCATTAAAATGTGATTGGAATTTGAAGTGCACATTAATTGCGGCGGTTATCTAAAAAAAAACACGGTTAGATGAAATAACCGCGATCAGACGATTATTTAAAAATGCGACAGGCCTAGTCACACAATGGGGAAAATATAAAATATAAAATATAACTGCTTAATATAAAGACTCAGTTCAGACTTGCAGAAAGTTCCAGTGTGCATTCTTTTTGAATATTTCACCCAAAAATGCGTAATTGTTTACTCACTCTCATGCCTTCTCAAACTCGTATGACTTTCTTTCTTCAGCAGAACACAACGAAAGATATTTTGATGGAGATGTGATGTGTGTTTTTGTATATACAGTGTAAGTCAATGGGGTCCAACACTTTCAAGCTCCAAAAAGCACATAAATGCCGCATAAAAATAGTCCAGTGGTTTAATCCATGTCTTCAGAAGCGATCCGATCGGTTTTGGGTGAGAAACAGACCAAAATATAACTCACTATAAATCTTGATATCTTCAGTCTCTTGGCGCGATAATGATTTAAAGCTCAATTACACTTCCTTGTGCTTGACGCAAGCGCAGAGCGCTGAACACGCTTCATAAGACATGGATTGAGACATATGGATTACCTATATGACACCTTTTTGTGCTTTTTGCCATGTTTTGTGTGAACTGTTCCTTTATTCTACTGCTGCCACGCAAACACTCATTTTTCATTCAGGAAATCAAGTTTCATACTGTGAAGAGGGTGTGTTGTGTATTCGTTAATGCTGTTGAATATTTTATTTTCACACCTGTAATAATTCATGACAATGTAACGCTAATATTGTCCATCTCAGAAACCTGTAGCTCACGTGATGTGCTAAAGGAAGCTCCGTCTCGTGACAGGTACATGTACTGGACGGATTGGGGTGAAGTGCCAAAGATCGAGCGAGCAGCTCTGGACGGGATGGAGCGATTGGTGCTGGTCAACACTTCTTTGGGCTGGCCGAATGGACTGGCGCTCGACTACACCGAGAGAAAAATCTACTGGGGAGATGCCAAGACTGACGTCATAGAGGTGAGACGAAAACACGCGTGTGTTTGGACAGTAGTGTGGTGTGCGAATCGAGTGTTTCTTCAATTAATATCAAGATGCGTTTGATGTGAAAAAAGACGAGTCATCATTTCAATCAAACGTATCTGTTAGATTCATAATGTTTAATGCTGAATGCAGCTGCCAGTTGCGCTGAGATTCAGATGTTTACAGAAGAGATTTAGGACGAGATGTTTGTGCATTCCAGTGTGAACGAGAGAACATTTGCTCCTCTGCTTGACACGTGTCAGCACAGAATCAGTCTGGATGTGTTAATATCTGTCGTCACTGAACACCAAAGCTGAAAACAGCAAAACACTCTCTGCAGCTCAGAAACATGATCGTTAGAGACGCTCTCGTTGAGACGTGCCGACAGACAACAGATGGACATGTGAGGTTACCAGATAAGTGAGGTCATGACCCCGCATGTAGGAGCACTTCCTGTCCTGTGGAGTTTCTGTCGGCATTTTAAAGTGAATTTATGGACAATTCAAGTGTGTGTGAGCTGGAGGCTTCACTATAACAATGTTTCAGTAGTGAAATTTCACCATTTAGAGACCACTGCTAATATGCTGTTGAACAAACTCATTAAAAAAATTATTATATGCTATTAAACACTCCTGTATTTTATCCTTCCATGTTTTCTCAGTATAAATACATAGATCAAGTTTTTCAAAGTTATTATTCAAGTAAACATGTGAGTAGTGTGCAGTTTTATCATCATCTCATCTTTTTTCTTTTTGTCAGTATGTTTTTTTGATTATATGAATGGCATAAAATACAGTGACAGACCGGTCTATTTAGCTGCATTTACACTGCGAGCATGTTTATAATGCACATCTGTTTTTTCTTCTTCTGCCTGTCATTGTCATTTTCACCAGGAAGTGCATTTGACCATTCGCACAAGTTTTAGTTTTACTCTTGTGCACTTCATTTTAAACTCCCACTTGGATTGTTCGCAGACAGATTTGACCAAAAACAATGAACATTTAATTTTGTATAAAAGAAATGCAATAACACTAACTTCAATGATATATAAACACTAAAGGATTGCATTTTTGGAAGGATCTTCTCTACCTTTAAATTTCTCAATTACACCATTAATTTGCATGTGCAAATTGATGTGAATTTTACACCAGCGAAAACCTATACTTTAAGTTGAAACATGGTGGAAAAGAAAATATGAGAATGTGTGGTGTATTGGGGGCAGATTGCTGCCATCTGGTGCCAAAAAAGATCAATTACATTATCTGAAAATCATGTCATGACAGTAGTGACCAGTAGATAGCTGCAGGATACACTAATTCATTTCTGGTTGTAACTAGATGAATTTGTGTGTTCTGCATTGTGGATGTGTTATGGTCTCACCCATTCTTGTGTGTGTGAGTGTGTGTGTGTGAGTGTGTGTGTGTGAGTGTGTGTGTGTGTGTGTGTGAGTGTGTGAGTGTGTGAGTGTGTGAGTGTGTGAGTGTGTGAGTGTGAGTGTGTGAGTGTGAGTGTGTGAGTGTGAGTGTGTGAGTGTGTGAGTGTGAGTGTGTGAGTGTGAGTGTGTGAGTGTGAGTGTGTGAGTGTGTGTGTGTGAGTGTGTGTGTGTGAGTGTGTGTGTGTGAGTGTGTGAGTGTGTGTGTGTGTGTGTGTGTGTGTGTTCTGCATTGTGGATATGTTAGGGTCTCACCCATTCGTGTGAGTGTGTGTGTGTGTGTGTGTGTGTGTGTGTGTGTGTGTGTGTGTGTGTGTGTGTGTGTGTGTGTGTGTGTGTGTGTGTGAGTGTGTGTGTGAGTGAGTGAGTGTGTGTGTGTGTGTGAGTGTGTGTGTGTGTGTTCTGCATTGTGGATATGTTAGGGTCTCACCCATTCGTGTGTGAGTGTGTGTGTGAGTGTGTGTGTGAGTGTGTGTGTGAGTGTGTGTGTGTGTGAGTGTGTGTGTGAGTGTGTGTGTGAGTGTGTGTGTGTGTGTGTGTGTGTTCTGCATTGTGGATGTGTTATGGTCTCACCCATTCTTGTGTGTGTGTGTGTGTGTGTGTGTGTGTGTGTGTGTTCTGCATTGTGGCTGAATTATTGATTTTATTTGACACATTCTTCCCCCAAAATATCCTTGTGTTATAGTCTCACCCATTCATTCCCCATGACCGGTCAAATTTGACCGCGAACAACACAAGTGTCGCTTTTTTGTCATGCAGCTTAAACTCATCTAATGAATTTTGTGTGTGTGTGTGTGTGTGTGTGTGTGTGTGTGTGTTCAGATGGCAAATGTAGGAATAGCAACCAAGCCTTCAGTCACTCAGATGAAGTATTCCATTTCTATTAAAGAAATAAATCTAATTTTGGTCAAAAATGGCCAAACAGTGCATGTATTGGCTCTTGTAATACTGGAACTATTGTCATCTGTAGTTTGAGCTCACAAGCTGAAAAACTGAAGATTTCTGGCTAACTACACGAATCAACCACAAACTCCAGTAAAAAAAAACTCTAGTGTTTGAGTTCTGAAGCCTCTAGAAACAGATGTGCGGAAGAATTGCTCTCTAGGGCGCAAAAAATTATGGCAAATCTGAAGAATGAAATTTCCTCACATTTTAAGACTCATAAATAACATTAGAGTTGGAATGGAATTGTGTCATGGATGTGACGGCAGCTCTATTCTACGTTCAGCCAATCACTGTAGTGTTGGGCGGAGGGGTCGGCCTCGGTCCGTGCCGGCAGGCGGTGTTGTGTGGTTTCAGCCCACATCTGGTTCCGATTGCGGTCTCTACTCCAGCTGCGGTCGGCACTGTTTAGAATAGCCCCAAAATCTCCAGCCACAGCGTCCTGCGGTTACAAACTCCCAACCAGAGCAGACCTCTTCACCGAGAGCAAACACCCCAGATGGAAAGTTTATTTCATGTGTGTGTGTGTGTTAGAGTATGTGGTCTGGAGTATTGGATGTGATGGCAACACTGTTCTGCACTGGTTGAAAATACTTTTTACTTCAAATACTAACTTCAAAAACTCCAAAACGTGTCTCAAGACATCCAGCTGTTTTTGAATGCAAGTTTGCATCATGTCCGATAGGGGTCAGGTGAACATGAAACCAGCCTAATTATACAGGGCTTCTTTGAGATCAATTAGTTGACTAGTTTGTCAGGCAATCCACCAGCTAGTTGATTATGAATATACATATATACACAGTTGAATTCAGAAGTTTACATACACTTTAGCCAAATACATTTAAACTCAGTTTTTCACAATTCCTGACATTTAATCGTAGAAAACATTCCCCGTCTTAGGTCAGTTAGGATCACTACTTTATTATAAGAATGTGAAATGTCAGAATAATAGTAGAAAGAATGATTTATTTCAGCTTTTATTTCTTTCATCACATTCCCAGTGGGTCAGAAGTTTACATACACTTTGTTAGTATTTGGTAGCATTGCCTTTAAATTGTTTAACTTGGGTCAAATGTTTTGGGTATCCTTCCACAAGCTTCCCACAATAAGTTGCTGGAATTTTGAGTCAGGTTTGTAGGCCTCCTCGGATTGAGGTCAGGGCTTTGTGATGGCCACTCCAATACCTTGACTTTGTTGTCCTTAAGCCATTTTGCCATAAATTTGGAGGTATGTTTGGGGTCATTGTCCATTTGGAAGACCCATTTGCGACCGAGCTTTAACTTTCTGTCTGATGTCTTGAGATGTTGCTTCAATATATCCACATCATTTTCCTTCCTCATGATGCCATCTATTTTGTGAAGTGCACCAGTCCCTCCTGCAGCAAAGCACCCCCACAACATGATGCTGCCACCCCCATGCTTCACGGTTGGGATGGTGTTCTTCGGCTTGCAAGCCTCACCCTTTTTCCTCCAATCATAACGATGGTCATTATGGCCAAACAGTTCAATTTTTGTTTCATCAGACCAGAGGACATTTCTCCAAAAAGTAAGATCTTTGTCCCCATGTGCACTTGCAAACTGTAGTCTGGCTTTTTTATGGCAGTTTTGGAGCAGTGGCTTCTTCCTTGCTGAGCAGCCTTTCAGGTTATGTCGATATAGGACTCGTTTTACTGTGGATATAGATACTTGTCTACCTGTTTCCTCCAACATCTTCACAAGGTCCTTTGCTGTTGTTCTGGGATTGATTTGCACTTTTCACACCAAACTACGTTCATCTCTAGGAGACAGAATGCGTCTCCTTCCTGAGCAGTATGATGGCTGTGTGGTCCCATGGTGTTTATACTTGCATAATATTGTTTGTACAGATGAACGTGGTACCTTCAGGTGTTTGGAAATTGCTCCCAAGGATGAACCAGACTTGTGGAGGTCCACAATTTAGTTTCTGAGGTCTTGGCTGATTTCTTTTGATTTTCCCGTGATGTCAAGCAAAGAGGCACTGAGTTTGAAGGTAGGCCTTAAAATACATCCACAGGTACACCTCCAATTCAGTACACCTCCTATCAGAAGCTAATTGGCTAATTGTCTAAAGGCTTGACAACATTTTCTGGAATTTTCCAAGCTGCTTAAAGGCACAGTTAACTTAGTGTATGTAAACTTCTGACCCACTGTAATTGTGATATAGTCAATTAAATGTGAAACAATCTGTCTGTAAACAATTGTTGGATAAATTACTCGTGTCATGCACAAAGTAGATGTCCTAAACGACTTGCCAAAACTGTAGTTTGCCAATATTAAATCTGTGGAGTGGCTAAAAAATGAGTTTTAATGACTTCAACCTAAGTGTATGTAAACTTCTGACTTCAACTGTATGTATATTTGCACATCCCTGCCAGAGTCCAGTCCAGGATTTGCGAGTAGCCGATTCCGCTCTGTGTGATGATGAGATGTGTTGTAAATGTATGCAGGAATTCTTGTAACTTTGTGAGGATTGGTTTGAGAGCGTGAGTCAGAAACAAACTGCAGGAAGTGAGTGTTGTATTGCTGAGGACTGGAGAGTGAGCGAGCGAGCTGTGGACTGACTGCATCACTTTTTTCAGCTTGTTGTTGTTAATGTCTGTGATGCTCATAGATTCATAAGAGCAACAGCTCATGAGCTTTAAACACTCATGAAATCTCTTTCACAGTTTTATTTCTTGTGTTGATGTTTTCCTGTTGAAACATGAAGTTGGGACAGGATATATTGAAGAGCTCATCATTATGTAATAGCCAATAGTCTTTAGTTTACATCAGTTTAACATCAGTGTTTTTTGTTGTGTGTACCCCCACAGTACCATCAGTAAGGGTCAAGTACCCCTTCATTGATACAAAAACAAAGATGTGTACCAAAGGCTCAATATCTTTTAACGTTATCATTAATATTGATTTTTATCGATCAATCACAATCAGTATTGGTTTGATATATGACATACCTTTTAGGGCTGGGTATATGACAGAAATTGATTGATGTATTTAATTGCAAAATGGATTACTGTGGACTGTAACCAATGAGAGACTTATGTTCAACAATATGGAAATAAACAACATACTGCCTACGAACGACACTTTTCGTATTGCTTTACTCATCTGCTACAATAATGTAATCCATTTTAATATTTTTATTACATATATAATTTTATAATTATTTAATAAAACTATTTATAATTATTTGATTATATATTGAATTATTGTTATTTAAGGGGCTTTCTCAGCAAATCTTTATATATGCGATTAATTCGATTAAAACTTTTAACTGGGGGTCTGGGTATCTCAGCAAGTATTGACGCTGACTATCACCCCTGGAGTCACGAGTTTGAATCCAGGGTGTGCTGAGTGACTCCAGCCAGGTCTCCTAAGCAACCAAATTGGCCCAGTTGCTAGGGAGGGTAGAGTCACATGGGGTAACCTCCTCGTGGTCACTATAATGTGGTTCTCGCTCTCAGCTGGGGCGTGTGGTGAGTTGTGCGTGGATGCCGCGGAGAATAGCGTGAAGTCTCCACACGCGCTATGTCTCCACGGTAACGCGCTCAACAAGCCACGTGATAAGATGCGCGGACTGACGGTCTCAGACGCGGAGGCAACTGAGATTCATCCTCCACCACCCAGATTGAGTCACTACGCCACTACGAGGACTTGGAGCGCATTGGGAATTGGGCATTCCAAATTGGGTTTTTTTTTTTTTATTGATTGACAGACCTAATTTGTACCATTTAGTAGTATTTACATTGCAACAAGTAACCTATCCCTATAGGACAAGTGCTAAAACACTACTGTCTCTTTAAGAATGGCAGTTCTGCCAATGCCAGTGCGAGTGGAGTCGAATGGTTTCTTGATAACATCAGTGCTGTGTGATTAGAATAAATGTTTCTATTTTTTGTTTTTGATCAACAACTGACTGTAAAGAACAGAAATGATATTAAGAGACATTGTGTGGATCTCGTCTTTGGACAGAACAACTTTTACTCTCAACACGCAATGAAAGGATCTTCCTGCTTAAAAAAGATAATTGAATATCAAGATCGTTATAAATCAGAAGATTAATATTTTTACCCAGCCCTTATCCCTACTAATTTCTTTTTTGCACCCCCTGAACCTGGTTACATACCCCTTTTGGTTTCTTCTCATTCTGGAGAGCATTTGATTGGACAAAGAATTTGAGCGAGATGATGTCAAGTATTTTCAGTCCATTATCCTGGAAGAGAAAGACTATACATTTGATGTGTGTATATATCTGCTAAAAGCATTTAGGAGTGCAGTAGCATATATATATACGTCCTGTATATACTGTAAATAAATGAGCTCAAAGCTGCAGACATAAACTGAAAGACACACAACTCATTTATCTCTCTGTTTTTATCTAATGGTAATTATTAATTTAGCTGCTGAATGTTGATTAAAATTCTGACTCATTAAACCCACGCTCACAGTTTCCATGGATACACTGGAATGTGTTTATCATGAGTCTTACAGTGTTTCCTGTTGATTGAAATGAGTTCTCCTGGATCATGTTGTTACTTTACATCCATTTTCAAAGATTTTATAATTGGCATATTTAAAATTATGCAGGTACATGGTTAAAAAGGGCAGAGACTGTCTGAGAATGAAGGCAAACACTCATCTGATGGTGATTATAACTGATAACATGAGTGTAAGTGAACACGGCTGTTACTGTGAACTCTTCAGTTACTGTCACCTCGACTAGGATTAATTAATGTTGAGTCATTCCCATTCATTTAGCTCGGATCAGTTGTAGGTGTCCGTACTGATGTTACACATGCTCTTTAGGGTTCAGGTGTCATGTATGTGAACTGTGTGTTTAGGTGATGGAGATGGACGGATCGGGCAGACGAGTGTTAGTGGAGGATAATCTGCCGCACATCTTTGGTTTCACACTGTTGGGCGATTACATCTACTGGACGGACTGGCAGCGGCGCAGCATCGAGCGCGTGCACAAACGCACCATTGAGCGAGAGGTCATTATAGATCAGCTGCCCGACCTCATGGGAATAAAAGCCACATACGTCCACGAGACCTTCGGTGAGATCGCTTGCACTTCAACACCTCTGTTCACATACACGCATCAACTCACAACAGAACCATTTCAGTGAGAGAGTCATATATCCATCAGGGGGATTAATCAGATGATATTTGACCATGTTTTAGATTATCTCTGTTGCACAATAATTGTGTCCAGTTAGCCGATTAACAGACGTGATGAGTTTGCACACTCGCAGTTTCAAAATCCACCAACAACCAACTCGCCTGTCAAGCTGCTGTAAACTGATATTGTGATGAAACAGGAGGTTTTGAGACATATTCAACACATTTATTGATTTCACACCATTTTAAATGTATAACCTGCTCATGTCAGCTGATGATGGGGCATCCAGTACTTTGTGTTGTTGAAGGCGACTTACTGAATATTTCCTGTTCAGTTTCTTCATCATCATCATCATCTGTGTCTCTCTCTGTGTAGGGGTGAACCCGTGTGCGTTCAGTAACGGCGGCTGCAGTCATCTGTGTCTGTATAAGCCGCAGGGCGTGTCGTGTGCGTGTCCCATCGGTCTGGAGCTCATGGCTGATTTGAGCACGTGTATCGTTCCCGAAGCGTTCCTGCTGTTCTCACGACACACGGACATCAGACGCATCTCCCTGGAGACCAACAACAACAACGTGGCCATACCGCTCACCGGCGTCAAAGAAGCATCGGCGCTCGACTTCGACGTCACTGACAACCGGATCTACTGGACAGATATCACTCTGAAGGTGAACACACACACAGGAAGTGATGATGTCCACAGGAAGGTTGAATTGCTCTGACGGGTGGTGTTGTGTTTTTTCAGACGATCAGTCGGGCGTATATGAACGGCAGCTCTCTGGAGCACGTGGTGGAGTTCGGCTTGGATTATCCGGAGGGGATGGCCGTTGATTGGCTGGGGAAGAATCTGTACTGGGCCGACACGGGAACCAATCGCATCGAGGTGGCCAAACTGGACGGTCAGCACAGACAGGTGCTGGTGTGGAAAGATCTGGACAGTCCACGAGCGCTGGCACTCGACCCCGCTGAAGGGTGAGAGAGATCAGATGGAGTTTACAGGAACGTCTCACGGTGTGCTCGTTTATTGCTCACACTTGTCTCTCTCTTTCTCAGGTTCATGTACTGGACTGAATGGGGCGGACGGCCGAAGATCGACCGCGCTGCGATGGACGGTTCTGGTCGCATCACTCTGGTGCCAAACGTGGGTCGAGCTAACGGACTGACCATTGATTACACTGAACGACGCCTCTACTGGACGGATCTCGACACGACACTCATAGAATCGTCCAACATGCTCGGTGAACATCAGTGACATTCACTGTACACCGGTTCACTATCAGACAGTCCTGTTTATCTTATAACAGTCAGCAGCGCTGTAAAAATACAACAGCAATTTATGATCTCAAAGGTTGAGCAAAAATGAACACATTTACTTATAACCTATTACTGATCATTTAACAATGTTTGTTTTTGCTTGTGTTTAGTTTTAATTAAAAAACAATCAGTCCTGATTAGTGAGCTTGTGAAAGATATTCATTTATGGGTGTTTCTTCGACTTTGAGCTTTGGTTTTGCTAGAAAGTAAAGTCACGTTAAATAGATTCAGACTCACTAGTTTTTTTAGGTGATGGAAAGGATATGTTGACAAATAATAGGACATATAACATAGAAAGTTTCATAAAAACAAAGAAAGAAACAGATGCATGCTGTAGGAGAGACAGAACTTTCTTCTTTATTTGTTTGATGCAGATCGCTGACGAAACTGAAACTAAACACTGAAAATGAGCACAGCTGACGCACATGACGCATCTTAACTACGACAAGCCCTGGCGGGAATAATACACAGCATGCGCACACACACACACACACACACACACACACACACACACGGGTCATTGGAATCAAATAATAAATCACATCTTTCAAATTCGCCGCCTGGCATTTGCATAATCATAAAAGTGAAATGTGTTTTATTTGCATATAGCGCGGGAATTGAAGATCGGATTTATATCCGTTTGGCAGAGACGTAAATGTGTGTATGTAATGTGCTTATCAATCGGATCACGGTAAAAACACATGAAGTGACCAAGTGTAAATACCCTCTGAGTTTTTGCTGAGGCTAATTTAATAGCTAACATTTGATGTATGCTAAATACACACAATTAAAAAATATTTTCACACTTTTTGCATAATTTGGCAAAATTACAACTTGATTGAAAAGTGATTTTTCCCTTGATTTTTCTTTGTCTCATATTTCATCTCATGCGTGCTCTTCACTCACACTTTTGTTCATGTGGTTAACAAGCACACTAACTTTATTAGGGGTGAAATTGTTCGGTGTGCTGGAAATGACGCCTGTGAATAATTGAAAAATCATTTTCACACTATACATATTGAAATGGTTTCTGTTTATTTCACTCTTTGTTTAGATGATCATAGTTTTAAATGTAATGTGTATTTGTATAATGGATTTTCATAGTTTAATATTGAAAGTCTGGGTCTGAACAGTCAAATCTATAAGTCACAAGTACCAAAAATAAACAATGAAGGCCTGGTGACACTAACCCTATAACGTTTTAGTGAGACCTTCATATAACAACAAGAAAACAGTTGAAATCTGTTTGTTTTAAAGTGCTTGTTTATGTTTTATTCAGGTCGGGAGCGTGAGGTCATCGCTGATGATCTTCCTCATCCGTTTGGACTCACTCAGTATCAGGATTACATCTACTGGACCGACTGGAGTCAGCGCAGCATCGAACGAGCCAATAAGACCAGCGGACAGAACCGCACCATCATACAGGGTCATCTGGATTACGTCATGGACATCCTGGTGTTTCACTCGTCCAGACAGGGCGGCTGGAACGCCTGTGCGTCCACTAACGGTCACTGTTCTCACCTGTGTCTCGCCGTACCTGTCAGCGGCTTTGTGTGCGGATGTCCAGCACACTACTCGCTCAATTATGACAACAAGACATGCAGCGGTGAGCGCACACACACACACACACACACACGTGACACCAGTTCATTAAAAGTCATTGAGCAAAAATGGCTCTGAAAAGTGATGTTAGTTTTGAGAAAAGCTCCAGGAGTCTTTGAGACACGCAGATGACACTTGCTGTCATATTCTCTTCTTTAATGTA
The DNA here is from genome assembly GCF_019703515.2 of Myxocyprinus asiaticus. Taxonomy (NCBI): domain Eukaryota; kingdom Metazoa; phylum Chordata; class Actinopteri; order Cypriniformes; family Catostomidae; genus Myxocyprinus; species Myxocyprinus asiaticus. The sequence goes on from NC_059390.1 coordinate 207,686, forward strand.
ATGATGTTCAAACTTTTTGGGGCTCCTGTACATACCTGCCTGGTTTCCTGTTATATTTTGGAGACTTATGTTTGTGGTTCAGAACTAAATTTCCACCTTATGATGGTGCGGCGTTTGGCGCAGACTGTACTTGTGTTCCTGCGCTCAATCTCCAGCGGGTTTGGCAGCGTTTCGATGTAATTTAGTACAGAGTGTTGCAGTTGAACAGAGAGGAGCCGCCAGGGTGCTTCCTGGATACGGCGAGCAGTTGTTCCCGCCCGTGTGCCAGAGCGGCGAATCGGCAGCAGGGTATTTTATTTTTAAAGCACTTGTGGGCGAGCGAGCTGCTGCTGCCAAGTTGGCAGGCGCTGGAACACTGAAGGCCACTTAAAATATAAAGTCCTGCAGGACATTTGTGTAACGAAATGAAACGCTGTTTACACTTGTCCTGTTCAGAGTCTAACTCTGTGTCTCTCTCTGTCTGTCTGTCTGTCTCTCAGCGCCCATGTCATTCTTGCTCTTCAGTCAGAAGTCAGCGATCAATCGTATGGTCATCGACGAGCAGCAGAGTCCAGACATCATTCTGCCCATTCACAGTCTGAGAAACGTGCGCGCCATCGACTACGACCCTCTCGATCGACAGCTGTACTGGATCGACTCCAAACAGAACGTCATCCGCCGCGCTCAGGAGGATGGCAACCAGGTAACCATGGCAACCGGAGACTGTTTTGACTCACTTATTTTGATCTTTATTCATTCATCTGATGGATGATGTTTCCTCAGAGTATGACGGTGGTATCGAGCGCGGTGGGCGGTGCTAACCTCGGCCTGCAGCCGTACGACCTCAGCATCGACATCTACAGCCGCTTCATTTACTGGACAAGCGAGGTGACCAACGTCATCAACGTAACGCGCACAGACGGCTCTCGTGTCGGTGTGGTTCTCCGTGGTGAACATGACAAACCACGTGCGATCGTGGTGAACCCAGAGAGAGGGTGAGAGTCGTGTTTATTACACCTGATTGAATCAAGTTGATTGGATTTGGATTGTGCTGGTTTTAATTCCATGAGAAAATACTTTTGAAAAGATTTTCAAAATCTGAACCAGTTTTAGTTTTTATCAGAAAAAGATTTTAGAAACCATATGTAAGATTTAATCTCTTTACCTTTTATTTTAACTTGATTTACGGCATGAAAATTGCCGTGGAAGCTGGCATGGCATTAAATCACAAACGAACAAACACTGGAAGCCAAACTGCAGGGTTTCTTGAGTTGGTGTTGTGCTTCTGTACTTTAGTTCAGTCTGCTTTGGCTCTGAAACACTGGAAACACAACATTACACTTCCAGGAAAACTCTCCGGTTGCCTGAAATGTATTTTAGGTCCTTCAGCAGTTTAAAAATAAAGTTCTAGTGGCACACACTACACCACACAGGAATTATATAACATACATGAGAGGATTTTCTGTCAGTCATGAGTCTGTATCATTTTTGCCGTAGTTTACAGTGTGTTTTGTGTTGTCTGCAGGTACATGTACTTCACTAACCTTCAGGAACGTTCACCGAAGATTGAGCGCGCTGCTCTGGATGGGACGGAGCGAGAGGTTCTGTTCTTCAGCGGACTCGGGAAACCTGTCGCTCTGGCTGTCGATAATGAGCTGGGGAAACTCTTCTGGGTCGACATGGACCTGAGACGCATCGAGAGCAGCGACCTGTCCGGTGAGATCATGTTTGGTGTTGTTCATTAGACCGCTCATCCTGGACCAATTGATGTTGGGTTACAGGTTCGGTTCTGTGCTGGATCACCACTTAATGTCCAGTCTGTGGTAAAACTGGTTGAGAACGACTGTTAGAAACCATATTATTTTGCTTGTGTACAGACATTGAAAACATTTCAAATAATTTTTACACAAGCTGTTTTAGGCAGAAATCACCATAATTGAGTCTTTACTTGTCACACAAAAAACTCACTTTTATATCATCTCCTTCCCTTTTATTTCACTGTTCTGTTTCTCAAAATCTCCTTGTCCAATAAATGTTCCTTGACCCCGCCCTTAGTTCCTGACCACTCCCCTGTCTCCACCTCTCCCCTGCAGGAGCCAATCGGATCGTCATCGAGGATTCAAACATCCTGCAGCCTGTGGGATTGACGGTGTTCGGGAATCACCTGTACTGGATCGATCGACAGCAGCAGATGATCGAACGGATTGATAAGATCACGCGAGAGGGACGCACAAAGATTCAGGCACGAATCGCCTCACTGAGCGACATCCACGCCGTACATGAGGTCGACATGCAGGAGTACAGTGAGTGATATTACTTGGAAACTGTTGTTTGTGAAACCACAAACATGCTACACTAATGCTGCGTTAACACAGTCAGTGTTTGGGATTGACAACCGTATTTACTTACAGGTTTGTGTCTTGAAATGTCCCGTTCATACAACATCTTACAGTAGTGCTTGAATACTGTTTGTATGAACGAACATCCGAAGTCACAACTGTATTCTAACTGCTGTAACCATGACGATGTCTAAAGATGGCGACGTCCATAACACTGGCATGCCTTATCACAATTGACGCCATGTTAATAAATAAAAAAGTCCCGATGAGGCACGAGCTCATTCATCAGATCATAATTAACCAGCAGCAGCTTTGAATTCTTTTTACCCGCGTACAGAGCACAGCTTTTGTGTCGTGCAGCTCATGCCCGTAAACAGCTCCGGTGGAAGACAGCGGCTGAATCTTTGGATGCTCATTTCACCGTCTCTATAGAGCACCCCCCCCCCACACACACACCCATGTGTTAACTTTTTTGCCCAGGCTTAATGGCCAACAACTCTGATGTGTGTCAAATTTCATGACATTTTAAGCATGCCAAGTGCCTTAAAACAACACACATATATGAAAAAAGGAATAATAACAATTAATGCGTTGCCATGGCAACAGTATTTACGATATCAAGAATCCCTTCATAATTTGATATCAGCAGTGTCTTGACATTATTGTAAACAATTTGGAAGCAATTCAGGTAAACATAAGAGGGCTATTTCAGAGTCTGTTAAAAGTGCCATACTTCCTGCCGCCAGTTGGTGGCGCTATGGCCATGACCCACAATAGCCACATCAATGTGATCAGCCCCCATTACCAAACATAAAACTAAATTTTGATCTAAATCACACAATACGCACAGAAGATATAAGACACTTCCTGTTTCCCTTTTTTTGTGATTAATTTATTGCATCACCATGGCAACACTGTTCGATATATCAAAAATCTGTTCACAATTTAGTATCTTCAAAGTCTTGGCATAATGTTGTCTAAATTCAGATTCTAAATGTGGTGACAATCTCATGAATCACCTAGGAGGAGTATTTAAAAGTTCAGAGACTGCAATATTCAAAAAAATCCAAAATGGCCGACTTCCTGTTGGGCGGAGATAATAACTATAAGTATGAAAGTTGTCTGGCTTGATGAAAACTATATATGTACCAATTTTGGTGACTCTAGTTGAAAATGGAGGTGCTACAGTGGTAGTCTTATACGCCCATTTTAAAGGGGCGCTCCCCCCTCCACATGCCCATGCGTGAACATTTGCCCAGCGACTCTGATGTGTGTGCAAAGTTTCATGAAATTTTAAGAATGCCAAGTGCCTCAAAAACACCCAAATATAGGAAGAAAGGAATAATAACAATTAATGCGTTGCCATGGCAACAGTATTTACGATATCAAGAATCCCTTCATAATTTGATATCAGCACTGTCTTGACATTATTGTAAACAATTTGGAAGCAATTCAGGTAAACATAAGAGGGCTATTTCAGAGTCTGTTAAAAGTGCCATACTTCCTGCCGCCAGTTGGTGGCGCTATGGCCATGACCCACAATAGCCACATCAATGTGATCAGCCCCCATTACCAAACATAAAACTAAATTTTGATCTAAATCACACAATACGCACAGAAGATATAAGACACTTCCTGTTTCCCTTTTTTTGTGATTAATTTATTGCATCACCATGGCAACACTGTTCGATATATCAAAAATCTGTTCACAATTTAGTATCTTCAAAGTCTTGGCATAATGTTGTCTAAATTCAGATTCTAAATGTGGTGACAATCTCATGAATCACCTAGGAGGAGTATTTAAAAGTTCAGAGACTGCAATATTCAAAAAAATCCAAAATGGCCGACTTCCTGTTGGGCGGAGATAATAACTATAAGTATGAAAGTTGTCTGGCTTGATGAAAACTATATATGTACCAATTTTGGTGACTCTAGTTGAAAATGGAGGTGCTACAGTGGTAGTCTTATACGCCCATTTTAAAGGGGCGCTCCCCCCTCCACATGCCCATGCGTGAACATTTGCCCAGCGACTCTGATGTGTGTGCAAAGTTTCATGAAATTTTAAGAATGCCAAGTGCCTCAAAAACACCCAAATATAGGAAGAAAGGAATAATAACAATTAATGCGTTGCCATGGCAACAGTATTTACGATATCAAGAATCCCTTCATAATTTGATATCAGCACTGTCTTGACATTATTGTAAACAATTTGGAAGCAATTCAGGTAAACATAAGAGGGCTATTTCAAAGTCTGTTAAAAGTGCCACACTTCCTGCCACCAGTTGGTGGCGCTATGACCGTAACCCATAGTACCCGCATCCATGTGATCAGCCCCCATTACCAAACATTCATCTCAACTTTCAGTACTTGGGCCCTAATTAAAATTACACTTCAAATGAAACGAAAATATAATCAAAATAACGAAACGGTCAAAAAATCATTAGAATGCTGTAATGTATTTAACACGAAATCATAGTAATGAACAGCAGCATTTAACTAAATATTTGCTATATATATTTGTTTGATTATCGTGTCAGTTTGCTGTAAATCTGCATGCACAATTCAACGTGACATTGTTGGGAAAAGGAGCTTGTTACTGTAAAACCTGCTATTATAAAGACATCTGAGCTACCATCACATTACTGTAAAATGTACTTAAGATCATTGTTATTTTTTAGTTGCAACTCCGCCCAGTTCTCTTGAAGTGAGCTGATTGTCTCTCACTAAACAGAGCGTTTATGAGAGTTAATGGAGCTGCTGTGAGTTTATGTTGATATGGTTTTGTGAATGTTTGATTTGACGATGTATGAACTGTGAGGAAGAGTTTATTATTTTAGCTGCTGCGGTACATCGCTCACTGTAAACGGCTGTAAAGTTTGATTTACTGGAGGAAACACATCTGCTGGAGACGGATGAGTTTGTAATGAGTGTGTGTGTGTGTGTGTGTGTCCTGCAGATAAACACCCATGCACGTCTGAGAACGGTGGCTGCTCGCACATCTGTATCGTGAAAGGAGACGGAACGACTCGCTGCTCGTGTCCCGTTCACCTGGTGTTACTGCAGGACGAACTCTCCTGTGGAGGTACATCACAACACGTGTGTCTATATTCTGTGCTACTCAACAATACTCACACATGCCGTTCACTGTGTGATACAGAGAAGTGTTAAAGTGATATATATATATATATGTGTATAATTGGTAATAAAAACAGGTGATAAATATACCTCTTTTCCAGGGGAAAACATTGACATATTTCTTACTGGCAGCAAAACTGAATTTTGCCTTATGAAGAAAAGTTGTTAGAAGACGCACAAGTTGCGACACATGAAGACGGTTTTTGTGTGTGTGTAGTTTAGTCATCAGTGAGGATCTGTGTTGTTCTTACGGTTAATTTTAAACCTTTTGTTTTGTTCGAATTCTTAATAAATATCAGTTCCGTTTTAGCCATTTTTTACTCTCATTTGGCACTAGCAAGTGTTCATTATGGGCTCCTGAACTGCTGAAAGTCTCCATGTTTCTTTCACGCACAAACATTCCTCATGAACTGTTGTCTGCTGTCTGACCCTTGACCTCTGCGTTCCCCTTCAGAGCCACCCACTTGTTCTCCTGAACAGTTCTCGTGCTCATCCGGCGAGGTGGACTGTATCCCGCAGGCGTGGCGCTGCGATGGTTTTGCCGAGTGTGACGACAGCAGCGATGAGCGTGACTGTCCCGTGTGTTCGGACGAAGAGTTCCAGTGCGACAGTAAACAGTGTGTTGATATTTCACTGCGCTGTAATGGAGAGATCAACTGTCAGGACCGATCCGATGAGAACAAGTGTGAAGGTAACCATCCCAAGAGCAACAACTTGAGTATTGTAAACATTATAGAGATATTTCTATACAGAATGTTTCCTTGTCTCTCTCTGTGGTGTAGTTCACTGTCCCATGGATCAGTTCACCTGTGCAAACGGTCAGTGCATCGGACGACACAAGAAATGTGATCATAACATGGACTGCACGGATAACTCTGATGAGATCGGATGCTGTAAGTTTCAAACAGACTCTGGTGACTTTATTAACACATGTTCCTGGTCATATAGTGACTGATTTATTAAAAGAAACGAGTGAACTTTCATCAAAGTGAAGCTCTTCCTGAGCTGAGCAGCATCAAACACCCTCAACCAATCAGAAATACTGATGATGCTCATTTTATTGTCCGAATCTGTCACGTTTAGAGATGGGCATTTCAAGTAATTGTGTAGTCGAGTACTCTAACACATAAAAAAAAAAAAAAACGAGTAATCGATTACTTGAAATGTAGAATTTAAGGTCAACCTTTGAACCTGTTTGTCTTTTGAAACCAATAGCACTTTGCATAAACAACAACATCTAGATTCAAAAATAACTAAAATACATTTGCACTCACACATTGAAACATAGATTTAAAGTCTTCTGAAGTGATGCTGTCACTTTAAATTATAACATCATTTTCATTTTTGGGCCAACCACTCTGTTAAAATCATCATTTAGTGTAGAGAAACAGTTTCATTGTTGCCCACGGCAGGCGAAGTCACAAAGGAAAATCAGTTTTCAGTATTCCAGTTGTGTTTTTCCTAGTGAAATATTTAAAGCAGAACGAGTACTCGATTAATTGATTACTCGTGCACATCCCTCGTTACGTCATTCATAAATGCAGCTCACTTCAGTACACCTGTACTATGATGAGGGTTAGGGTTATGACCGAAGTCATTTTGATATTTCCTCTGGGGATGTGCACGAGTAATCGAGTAATCGATGTTTTAAACATTCAACCTGTAAAGACACTGCTCGATTATGGCAGTTTGATTATCCTTTTTGCCTTGATCAACAGTGAAAGTAAATGTTGCCGTTACAGCTCAACGTGTTAAGTGGTACTGAGGGTAAATAGCCTAGTTTCCATCCACTTTTCACGCTATTTTGTGATCGACAAAGTGAAAATGTGAAATTTGCCATCTTCTGCCTGTTTCCATTCGAATGGCCTTTTATCGATAAAAATGGTGTGCGTGATGACATCATGCTTAAACACTTTGTCGCATAAGTTTTGGTTTATCGCAAAAGAAATCTGCCCTTAAGCTATTTCAATACAGAAATGTGTGTTTATCGCTAATTCGCCTTCCAGATGTCCCTAATGTTTTTTCCTCAGAAGTTTTGGTAAAATGGGGAGAGTCTTGAGACAGTTCACTGAAATTAGACTTACTGTCATTTTAATTTCACAAATAAAAGCAATCAGAAGACGAGGAATTGCAATCAAAAGGGAGCAGTTGCCCTTCTGATAGGACTGTAATATCGGTCCTGATGTTGCACCTGTCGCAGGTTGCCACCAGTTCTGACCCGAAAGTGAATCGTCATCGTTACAACTGTATTATGTCTCGCATATTTGTCCTGCAACTTTTAACGAGCAACTGAACTCAATTTTAGTGTCATAATCAATTTATATTTTCTGAAGAAGCTCAGCAAATGCGATCCGAGGTAAAGAGGGTTAGATTTAAAATATTTAAACGTTTTAAAATGTTCAAAAGCTGGTTTTCTGAAAGTGAACTCGGCATTGGACAAATAGTTCTGATAGTTTATAGTCTTTCTGAGAATGTCATTCAGCCGACATCATCTACAGAACAGTGTAAGGCTAATTTAAGTTTGTGTAAAGAAAAGGCAAGTATATTTTTTTCATTTGGTAATTTATTTGTTTAATTTAATGCTTTATTTGTTTGGTAATTTATTTTATTTAATACAGGGAATTTTGCCGGCATTTTTATTTTTAATTTAAAACATCTTTGTGCGCAGAAATTATTTCGTATTTTGGGTTAATTCCGTGACTGTCATCTATTATTTTGAACGGTGTGAAAAAGCAACTTTAAAAAATAAACAGATGGCTACCGCAATTAAATTAATCACAATCAGTGGCCTTTCATTTGTTCTCCTTGTACTTGTCGATGCGTGATACGAGATATTTGTGTTGGCACTCCTGGAAGTGTCATGTTTGGGTTATAGGGTTAGGGTTAGGTTAGGGGTAGGTTAGGGTTATTGGGTTAGGGTTAGGTTAAGGTTATATGGTTAGGGTTATAGGGTTAGGGTTAGATTAGGGTTATAGGTTTAGGGGTAGGTTATGGTTATAGGGTTATGGTTATTGGGTTAGGGTTATAGGGTTAGGGTTAGATTAGGGTTATAGGTTTAGGGGTAGGTTATGGTTATAGGGTTATGGTTATTGGGTTAGGGTTATAGGGTTAGGGTTATAGGGTTAGGGTTAGATTAGGGTTATAGGTTTAGGGGTAGGTTATGGTTATAGGGTTATGGTTATTGGGTTAGGGTTATAGGGTTAGGGTTAGATTAGGGTTATAGGTTTAGGGGTAGGTTATGGTTATAGGGTTATGGTTATAGGGTTAGGGTTATTGGGTTAGGGTTATAGGGTTAGGTTAGGGTTATAGGGGTAGGGTTATAGGGTTAGGGTTATAGGGTTGGGGTAGGTTAGGGTTATAGGGTTAGGTTAGGGTTATAGGGTTGGGGTTATAGGGTTGGGGTAGGTTAGGGTTATAGCGTTAGGGTTATTGGGTTAGGTTAGGGTTATAGGGTTGGGGTAGGTTAGCATTATAGGGTTAGGGTTATTGGGTTAGGTTAGGGTTATAGGGTTAGGGTTATAGGGTTAGGGTAGGTTAGGGTCATTGGGTTAGGGTCATTGGGTTAGGGTTATAGGGTTAGGGTTATAGGGTTAGGTTTATTGGGTTAGGTTAGGGTTATTGGTTCAGGGTAGGTTAGGGTTGTAGGGTTAGGGTTATTGGGTTAGGTTAGGGTTATAGGGTTAGGTTTATTGGGTTAGGTTAGGGTTATATGGTTGGGGTAGTTTAGGGTTATAGGGTTAGGTTAGGGTTATATGGTTGTGGTAGGTTAGGGTTATAGGGTTAGGTTAGGGTTATATGGTTGTGGTAGGTTAGGGTTATAGGGTTAGGTTTATTGGGTTAGGTTAGGTTTATATGGTTGTGGTAGGTTAGGGTTATAGGTTTAGGGTTATTGGGTTAGGTTAGGGTTATAGGGTTATTTGGCTCTCCTTGAAGTGTCATGTTTAGGTTATAGGGTTAGGTTAGGGTTATAGGGTTAGGTTTAGGTTAGGGTTATAGGGTTAGGTTAGGGTTATAGGGTTATTTGGCTCTCCTGGAAGTGTCATGTTTAGGTTATAGGGTTAGGTTAGGGTTATAGGGTTAGGTTTAGGTTAGGGTTATAGGGTTAGGTTAGGGTTATAGGGTTATTTGGCTCTCCTGGAAGTGTCATGTTTAGGTTATAGGGTTAGGTTAGGGTTATAGGGTTAGGTTTAGGTTAGGGTTATAGGGTTAGGTTAGGGTTATAGTGTTATTTGGCTCTCCTGGAAGTGTCATGTTTAGGTTATAGGGTTAGGTTAGGGTTATAGGGTTTGGGTAGGTTAGGCTTATAGGGTTATTTGGCACTCCTGGAAGTGTCATGTTTAGGTTATAGGGTTAGGTTAGGGTTACAGGGTTATTTGGCTCTCCTGGAAGTGTCATGTTTAGGTTATAGGGTTAGGTTAGGGTTATAGGGTTAGGTTTAGGTTAGGGTTATAGGGTTAGGTTAGGGTTATAGTGTTATTTGGCTCTCCTGGAAGTGTCATGTTTAGGTTATAGGGTTAGGTTAGGGTTACAGGGTTATTTGGCTCTCCTGGAAATGTCATGTTTAGGTTATAGGGTTAGGTTAGGGTTATAGGGTTAGGTTAGGGTTATAGGGTTAGGTTAGGGTTATAGGGTTAGGGTTAGGTTAGGGTTATAGGGTTATAGGGTTAGGGTTATAGGGTTAGGGTTATAGGGTTAGGGTTATAGGGTTAGGTTAGGGTTATAGGGTTAGGGTTATAGGGTTATAGGGTTAGGGATAGGGTTATAGGGTTAGGGTTAGGGTTATAGGGTTAGGTTAGGGTTATAGGGTTAGGTTAGGGTTATAGGGTTAGGGTTATAGGGTTAGGTTAGGGTTATAGGGTTGGGGTTAGGGTTATAGGGTTAGGTTAGGGTTATAGGGTTGGGGTTATAGGGTTAGGTTAGGGTTATAGGGTTAGGTTAGGGTTACAGGGTTATTTGGCTCTCCTGGAAATGTCATGTTTAGGTTATAGGGTTAGGTTAGGGTTATAGGGTTAGGTTAGGGTTACAGGGTTAGGGTTAGGTTAGGGTTATAGGGTTAGGGTTATAGGGTTAGGGTAGGGTTATAGGGTTAGGTAGGGTATAGGTTAGGGTTATAGGGTTAGGTTAGGGTTATAGGGTTGGGGTTAGGGTTATAGGGTTAGGTTAGGGTTATAGGGTTAGGGTTATAGGGTTAGGGTTAGGGTTATAGGGTTAGGTTATGGTTATAGGGTTAGGTTAGGGTTACAGGGTTATTTGGCTCTCCTGGAAGTGTCATGTTTAGGTTATAGGGTTAGGTTAGGGTTATAGGGTTAGGTTAGGGTTATAGGGTTAGGTTAGGGTTATAGGGTTAGGGTTAGGTTAGGGTTATAGGGTTAGGGTTATAGGGTTAGGGTTATAGGGTTAGGTTAGGGTTATAGGGTTAGGTTAGGGTTATAGGGTTAGGTTAGGGTTATAGGGTTAGGGTTAGGTTAGGGTTATAGGGTTAGGGTTATAGGGTTAGGTTAGGGTTATAGGGTTAGGTTAGGGTTATAGGGTTAGGTTAGGGTTATAGGGTTAGGGTTAGGTTAGGGTTATAGGGTTAGGGTTATAGGGTTAGGGTTATAGGGTTAGGTTAGGGTTATAGGTTTAGAGTTATAGGGTTGGGGTAGGTTAGGCTTATAGGTTTAATTGGCACTCCTGGAAGTGTCATGTTTGCAGTGATCGGATCCTTATGCTGTTAAGATCAATCCATACTCACGTACAATAAATTGGCTTTAAGGATGTATACTGTCGTCATGATTAACACAGGCTAACGATTGGGGTAATTTCATGTGATGCTATATTTTTGCTTTAAAGCCAATTTTCTGGACATAAAGTGTTTCCAAACCAGTTTTTCGTGGCATTTGAAATTTCGACATAGAGTTTATGTGCTAGAGTTAAATGGAAAAATATTATATCGACACTTGTGAAAGTATACTGATAATTTGCATTTCCATCAGCTTTATTTTCATGGATGGAAACGTAATTAATGATGGTGTTAAAGGAATAATTTAAATTAAATCATTATAAGTGATCGTATCGCTTCAGAAGACTTGGAATGTATGTTTCTGTGTGTGAGTGCATATTTTTTTTGTGTTTTTGTTGTAATTTTTGAATATAGATGTTGTTCATGCAGCGGTGCTCTTATTTATTTTTTCACAAGAATATCAGGTTGAAATGTTATTTTGAATCCGAGTGTAAGCGTGTCATTTCTGAAAAGCCCAGTAGGCTAAAAATTTCACATGCTCATCTTTATTTACTATTTAATTCTACATTTCAAGTAATCGCTTACTCATTTGTTTTTTATGTGTTAAATAGCTGAAATGTTTGAAAAAAGTAATGTTGGCATGAGCTGAAAAATCATTTATTATTATTTATTTTTAAACAATAAACTCAAGCGTGTGTGATGTTTTGTTCATGTCATGTGGTGTAACCCTGAGAAAACCTTTTACAACACTTCTGAATTTTATCACCTTGTTTGTCAAAATGAGCCATAAGTGTGTTGATTTTTTTTGTTGTCAGATGCAACAGAAGAGCCGTCCTTTCCTCCGACAAACACCATCGGCTCCATCGTGGGCGTGGTCATGGTGCTGTTCGTGGTGGGCGCGGTTTATTTCGTGTGTCAGCGTGTTCTGTGTCCTCAGATGAAGGACGACGGTGAGACGATGACGAATGATTTTGTGGTTCACGCACCGTCATCGGTGCCACTGGGATACGTCCCTCACCCGAGCTCTCTCACGGGGTCACTGCCAGGTCACATTAAAACACGTCATCTCGACTTTATAATATAGAGATGTGATTGGTGAATTCAGACGTACTGTTGTGCAGCTGTTCACGTGTCTCATGTGTTTCTCAGGCATGTCTCGTGGGAAGTCTGTGATTGGCTCTTTGAGCATCATGGGCGGCAGCAGCGGGCCGCCGTACGACCGCGCTCATGTGACCGGCGCCTCGTCCAGCAGCTCGTCGAGTATGAAGGGTGCACACTTCCCTCCTGTGAGTCCAAACACACGTCACTCACACATCAACCACAAAACCGTCCTTCTGATGTCAGCAAACCTGAACACACAATATGATTGGCCGGCAGAGAGCATTTCCAGTTGGATAAAAAAAGGCTTTTTGTGCAGTTGAAAGTCGTGTCGTCACAGGCGCAGGTGTGATTTTTAGTGCACTTGTTTTGCTAATTTCAACTGAAATTAAAATTGAAATGAAAGTGCTGAAATTTGACAATATATACTGTACCTTTCCTGTGAAAATGCATTTATTTCCTTTCTTAGAAGGAAACAAAACAATACGTAACAAAAATGTTTTATTAACATCAAAGCAATCAAAGCATTCTACAGTATAAAGATAAAAATACACTAAAATAGCAACAGTTCAAGTAACATTAAATGTTTCATAAAGTCTGAGTGGTTGACAAATTGAAAAAATGTTAATCCTCCACAACATTAATCATGGATATCCATTAACATTTATGCATTTAGCAGACGCTTTTATCCAAAGTGACTTACAGTGCACTTATTACAGGGACAATCCCCCTGGAGCAATCTGGAGTTAAGTGCCTTGCTCAAGGACACAATGGTGGTGGTTGTGGGGATCGAACCAGCAACCTTCTAATTACCAGTTCAGTGCTTTAGTCCACTACACCACCACACACTCCATTTTAATATAGAATCCACTTTTCTTCAGCAATCGTGAAGCTGTGTTTACGTGATTCATGCCGTTAACGTCTTGTTTTGCTGTTGGTGTTGACACTGCACACATTAATGATACTTTATCAGAATCTTTTGATAAGAAGGAAATACAGCACGGTGCCGGAGAGACAAATACAGTAAAGAGATCCTTTCTCCATCACTTGATCATTGACACGGAATCACCGTTTTGTGTGTGTGTGTGTGTGTGTGTCTGTCTGTGTCGTCTGTCTGTGTCGTCTGTCTGTGTCGTCTGTCTGTGTCGTCTGTCTGTGTCGTCTGTCTGTGTCGTCTGTCTGTGGTGTGTGTGTCTGTGGTGTGGGTGTGTCTGTGTGTCGTGTGTGTGTGTGTGTGTGTCTGTGGTGTGTGTGTGACTGTGTGTATGTCTGTGTGTTTGTGGTGTTTGTGTGTTTGTGGTGTTTGTGTGTCTGGTGTGTGTTTGTGTGTCTGGTGTGTGTATGTCTGTGTGTTTGTGGTGTTTGTGTGTTTGTGGTGTTTGTGTGTCTGGTGTGTGTTTGTGTGTCTGGTGTGTGTGTGTGTGTCTGTGGTGTTTGTGTGTGGTGTGTCTGTGGTGTTTGAGTGTGTGTGTCTGTCTGTGTTTGTGTGTCTGTCTGTGTTTGTGTGTCTGTGTGTGTGTCTGTGTTTGTGTGTGTGTGTGACTGTATGTCTGTGTGTCTGTGGTGTGTGTGTCGTGACTGTGGTGTGTGTGTGTGTGTGGGTGTGTGTGTGGGTGTGTGTGTGTGTTGTGTGTGACTGTGTGTCGTGTGTGTGACTGTGTGTCGTGTGTGTGACTGTGTGTGGTGTGTGTGACTGTGTGTGGTGTGTGTGACTGTGGTGTGTGTGACTGTGTGTGGTGTGTCTGTGGTGTGTGTGGTGTGTCTGTGTGTGTGTGGTGTGTCTGTGTGTGTGTGTGTGAATGTGTGATGACCCCAGACAAATCACAAATGTTCCACCTAATTCCAGCCAGTGTTCAGAATTGAGACGGCGCTGAATTAAATGTCAGAATCTAATTTCAAAATTGGGAAATGTGTTAAAGGAAAATGAGCGCATGAATCAATCGCATGTGTTAACGCGTTTATTTGGACAGCTCTAATAATAATATATTAAAAGGTCAGAGAGCCGTTGTAAAGCTGTTTCCTCATGATTAATGTGAGCAGCTCATGATGTCGTGTGTGTGTGTTTGTTGTTTCAGATTCTGAATCCTCCTCCGTCACCCGCCACTGTGAGGTCACAATACACCATGGAGTTTGGATACTCATCTAACAGTCCGTCAACACACCGCTCGTACAGGTAACACACATTATACAGAAATATATTTTGAGTTGAGTTTAGTTGCCTTCTGAACATCTTGGCTCATGAACACCGCAGTGTTTATGTCAGTGTTAACTGTGTGTGTGTGTGTGTGTGTGTGTGTTTCAGCTACAGGCCGTACAGTTACCGTCACTTCGCTCCTCCAACGACGCCGTGCAGCACAGATGTGTGCGACAGCGATTACACGCCGGGCCGGCGAGTGCCACACGTATCCAGTGTCGTCGCTAAGGGTTACGTGAGCGACCTGAACTATGACTCGGAGCCCCTCCCACCGCCGCCCACCCCGCGCAGTCAATATCTGTCTGCGGAGGAGAACTGTGAGAGCTGCCCGCCCTCACCGTACACCGA
>NC_059390.1:227500-242500 GCF_019703515.2 Myxocyprinus asiaticus
AATGATTTCTGCTGCCACAGATGGTTTCTCATTATTTATGCAATGTTGAAATTATCCACCTTTTCCTGAATGTAGAAGTGTTCCATGATTCGACTGTTTTCAATTTCCGGTCTCCAGTGTTTTCACTCGCATTGGCGTATATTCTTAATAATGTAATGTTTAGGGGCCTGGGTATCTCAGTGAGTATTGACGCTGACTATCACCCCTGGAGTCGCTAGTTCGAATCCAGGGTGTGCTGAGTGACTCCAGCCAGGTCTCTTAAGCAACCAAATTGGCCCGGTTGCTAGGGAGGGTAGAGTCACATGGGGTAACCTCCTCGTGGTCGCTATAATGTGGTTCTCGCTCTCGGTGGGGCGTGTGGTGAGTTGTGCGTGGATGCCGTGGAGAATAGTGTGAAGCCCCCACACGCGCTATGTCTCCACGGTAACGCACTCAAGCCATGTGATAAGATGTGTGGATTGACGGTCTCAGACGCGGAGACAACTGAGATTCGTCCGTTAATTATTGTTGTTATGACAGCCAACAACTGCACAAGTTGAGCCTGAAATTCATTTTTACACCAAGTGACACTTAAATGGTTGTTGTTCCCCTCTGGATCACTCGTTTTGGCAGTTTTGACTTGGCGTCTCGAGACCAGAAATAGAAAACAAGCAATTACAATCATCATGGCGCTGCCCAGTGGTTATTTAGGAAAACTGTGGATAATTACAATTTAAATTGCTGCCCATCAGATACGTTTGCAGCTCTTTTTTTTTATCCCCTTATTTATCCCCAATTTGGAATGCCCAGTTCCCACTACTTAGTAGGTCCTCGTGGTGGTGTGGTTACTTGCCTCAATCCGTGTGGCGGAGGACAAGTCTCAGTTTCCTCCACTTCTGAGACCGTCAATCCGTGCATCTTATCACGTGACTCGTTGTACATGACTCACAGCATGTGGAGACTCATGCTACTCTCCACGATCCACGCACAACTCACCACGCGCCCCATTGAGAGCGAGAACCACTAATCACAACCACGAGGAGGTTACCCCATGTGACTCTACCCTCCCTAGCAACTGGGCCAATTTGGTTGCTTAGGAGACCTGGCTGGAGTCACTCAGCACACCCTGAATTCAGACTCACTGCTCCAGGTGTGGTAGTCAGCATCAATACTCGCTGAGATACCCAGGCCCCAAGTTTGCAACTCTTAAAGAATAAATGACAACACAGAGTTATCTGATAGAACAACATATTAAAAACTGTTTAGTCTTATTTGCTTTTAAGAATTGCAATAAATCTTTTCTGATGGGAAAAACAAAGTGATATGCTGGGTCTCCCAAATTTATATTAAGATGGATTAAATGGCCGGGTGGTTGTAAACAGCTCAAAACCCCTTTAAAACCAGTGAAACAGACCAGACTAGGCCCTAAGCAGTTTGTCCAGGCTTCATTTTTCCGCTGGGGTTTTCTGTCTCTACGGTTAATTACACCAGAGACTAAACAGCAGAGACGGGTCACTTCTATTGAAATGAATAAGAGAACATTGGAACGCCCAACGGTCAACTGATGTAGAAAAGAAGTCCCGCCTTACAGGTAAAAGAGCCAATCACCTTTTTCCTAGTGGAAAAACCAGCTTAAGCTGGTAGCTTTGTTTTGGGACATGGTAGCTGGTTTAAGATGGTCATAAGCTGGTCAACCAGTTACCATCTTCCAAAAACCAGCTTGACCAGCTAATGATCAGCTTCGACCAGATTATGACCAGCTTAAACTAGCCACCATGTTCCAAAACACAGATACCAGCTTAAGTTCCACCAGCTGATTGTCAGTATACAGACAAATCTTGTCAATCAACTTGAGAGCGTGCATGCGCATTAGCTTAACAAGCCTGGAAAATTGAGTTTTTAGCATAATCTGAGGTAAAGAAGAACACTTTATGATACCAGCGTTGTCAGATTTTACTGCTGATTTAAAACATCTTCTTTGATCATAATCTTGACCAACCGTTTTGAAGATTTCAGTCTTTCCCCATTTGAGTAGATGAGGGCTTTTATGCCGCTTGACTACATTGAGAAATAGCTGACGAGAGCATACCAAAGATAACCAAAGAGTGGACTGACTTGCTAAGAAGACTTTGGTTGAGCATTCATGACGTCACCATGGGACGGTTGTTGGGTTCTGCTGCAAGGTGCTTGTGAATGAGAGAGACTAATGATGATGATGATGATGAAGGTGTGTTTGTCTCTCAGTATTGTGCTTGTGTTCTGTCTTCACCATCTGTCTCTGCTCATTAGCTCACCTTTATTAAGACACGCTCCATGAGTTCCACTTATGACTGTGATTAAATGTTTCTACTTCAGTACAATTAAACTCTTTCAAATGCATTTGTGGCATAATTGTGGCCATTATCACAGAAAATTATTTCAACTCATCGCTCCATTTAAAAAAAATAAAATAAAAAATAAAAAAGCATTTTACAATGCAGCGTTAATGCACTTCACAATATAAGTCTAAAGGGTAGCTTTAATAATTATTCAGTTAAAAATCAGTTTATTATTTGAGCTGTAAAGTTCTCTAAATTATCCTTTTCTAGGCTGATGAATTTAAAGTTATTACACACTGTAATTTCTGTCCTTGTATCCTTGCGTGTACCTAAAAATCCCATTTATTTTTTCTACAGTGGAAATATTAACAAGACCATCAAGTCAAATTTATTTGGAGAGCACCTTCACAACAGATGTTGTTTCAAAGCAGCTGTACATGAAGTTATGCTATAACAGAAAATGAATGAATATAATGCCAATATTTGTTATTTATGTTTAGAATTATTAGTGGTTTAAATTAGTAAACTAAGTAAGTGTTGTGGGTCAAAGATCAAACAAAATGATTTTATATGAACTATAAGTTTTAGTGTTAAAGTCCTTGAAGTCATCCTGAATTAACTGAGGAAATACAGGTAGATGTATTGTCCTTTGATTTGGGTCCATGAAGGCTTTTGTTAGTGGTTAATTCATTTTCTATGTAGTTTAAGAGAGTGTTGTCCCTCCTTTGTCCAAGTTGATATAGGTATCATTCAGTGAGGAGCATCATAGTCCCTCTGGAAGCTGATGGCAGGTAATTTTGGTGAACTCCATCCTGACCCCATGCTTCAGACAGTGGCTCATGAAGAATCCCATGTCTATGAGTTTGCATCAGTTCATCCTCTGTGAAGTCCGTCTTAGTAGACTGAAGTGAAGTCTGACTGGCACATGCTGCAGTTGGTCATCATCACTCAGTGACACAGTGGGAATCGGACATCAGGCAGGACCGGAGATGGATCTGGCAGGCTCCGAATATAATCCCGAGGTTTAGACAGGGAAAGAAATAGAATAAAAGTAATATAGATGCCATTCACCTTAAAGCAAGGTTAAAGAATAAGAGAAGTGTTTCTTGTTCCAGCAGACCTAACTAAAGCAGCCTAATTGTGAGTTGATGGATAAATTAGGTGTATGTCTGGATAAATATATGAGTCTTTAGTCTAGACTTAATCTGAGTGAGTGTGTCTGCATCTCGAACAGTGTTAGGGAGACTATTCCATAGTTTAGGAGACAAATAGGAAAAGGATCTTCCTCCTTTTGTGGATTTTGATATTCTAGGAACTATTAACAGGCCAGAATTTTGTGATCATAATGAACGTGATGGAATATAGTGTGACAGAAGGTCACTTAAGTACTGTGGATCTAGACCATTCACAGCTTTGTATGTAGTTAACAGAATTTTTTAATGAATATGAAATTTAACAGGAAGCCAATGTAACGATGATAAAATGGGGCTAATATGATCATATTTACAGGTTCTAGTCAGCACTCTGGCTGCTGCATTTTGAACCTGAAGTTTATTTATTGATCTTGCTGGACATCCTCCCAGTAATGCATTACAATAATCTAATCTTGAGGTCATGAACGCATGAATTAGTTTTTCAGCATCAGCAACAGAGAGCATGTGTCGTAATTTAGCAATATTTCTGAGGTGGAAGAATGCTGTTCTACAAACATTGGAAATTTGATTTTCAAAAGGACAGATTGGTATCAAATATAACACCTAAGTTCTTCACTGTTGATGATGATGTAACAGTACATCCATCGAGAGTCGAATTATATTTTAGCGGCTTATTTTTAGAGGTTATTGGTCCAATAATTAGTACCTCTGTTTTGTCGGAATTGAGCAGAAAGAAATTTCTGGCCATCCAATCTTTGATTTCACTGATACACTCTGCTAATTTGGAGAATTGTGAAATTTCATCAGGTTTAGAAGAAATATAAAGTTGGGTATCGTCGGGATAACAGTGGAAACTTATTCCATGATTCCTGATAATATCTCCCAGGGGAAGCATATATAAGGAGAAAAGCAGAGGCCCTAAAACTGATCCCTGCGGCACTCCATCCATACTCCATACGTTTACACATACAAAGTGGTAGCGGTCTGCTAAATAGGACCTAAACCATGCTAATGCAAGTCCACTAATGCCAACATAATTCTCCAGCCTATTCAAGAGAATGTCGTGATCTATGGTGTCGAAGGCAGCACTAAGATCTAAAAGCACTAGAAGAGAAATGCAGCCGCGATCAGATGATAAGAGCAAGTGATTAGTAACTCTGATAAGTGCAGTCTCTGTACTGTGATGGGACCTAAATCCTGACTGATATTGTTCATATATACCATTTCTCTGTAGAAATGAACATATTTGTGAGGACACTACCTTTTCTAGTATTTTCGACATAAACGGTAGATTTGAAATCAGTCTGTAATTAGCCAATTCTCCAGGATCAAGCTGTGGCTTCTTAATAAGTGGTTTGATAACTGCCATTTTAAAGTTTCTTGGGACATGTCCTAATGATAGTGAGGAGTTAATAATATTAATAAGAGGTTCCGAGATTACAGGGAATACCTCTTTTAAGAGCTTAGTTGGTATTGGATCTAACATACATGTTGTGGCTTTTGATTTTTTTGTTAGCTCTTCATGTACTATGACCATGGAGGATTCAAGTTGCTCATGAGGAATAATTTTAGTCTTCTGCGGTGCTGTGGCAGATGGATGCATAATTCCAATTTTATCAGTAAAGAAATTCATGAAGTCATTACTGTATTGCTGTGATGGAATATCTGGTTCAGTTGAGGCTTTATTCCTAACCAATTTAACCACAGTACTGAATAAACACCTAGGATTGTTGTGGTTATTTTCTGAGTTTGCTAAAATATGCTGACCTGGCAGCTTTTAGTGATTGTCTGTAGTTACAGACACTATCCTTCCATGCACCATGAAATACCTCAAATATTGTATTCTTCCACTTGCGCTCCATTTTCCGAGCTGCTCTTTTGAGAGCATAAGTGTGATCATTGTACCATGTTTCGGGGCTTTTTTAATTTTTTTTAATTGAAGGGGATGACACTATCAAGAGTGCTAGAGAAGACTGTATTTATATTTTCTGTTATTATATCAAGTTCTTCTAGACTTTTTGGCTCACTGAGTATATGAGATAAATCTGGAACATTATTAGTGAAGCTATCTTTAGTGTGCGAAAGAATAATTCTACCTGAATGATAGTGTGGTGTAGATACTGTGAGCTCTGAGGTTGTTCATCAATCGTATATGCTTCTGTTGAAGCCAACAGTCCACAATATTTCAACTTAGTATTTCAAAATTTCATGCATAATAGCTCAATTCCTGGTGAAAAACTACACTACCCATGATCCTGAGGGGGAAAATCCACCAACCAGAGAATGGTGTAAAACAAAGTGCCTTGAAGCTCCGCCCACTCCCATGATGCACTGTGAATCATGTAATTGAGTTGCTCTCCCTACACTCAAACTACTGATATATTTGTATTATCTGAATATTTTCAACATAATATATTGTTTCTATATCTACAGTATATTGCCAAAAGTATTCGCTCACCTGCCTTTAGACGCATATGAACTTAAGTGACATCCCATTCTTAATCCATAGGGTTTAATATGACGTCGGCCCACCCTTTGCAGCTATAACAGCTTCAACTCTTCTGGGAAGGCTTTCCACAAGGTTTAGGAGTGTGTTTAAGGGAATTTTTGACCATTCTTCCAGAAGCACATTTGTGAGGTCAGACACTGATGTTGGACGAGAAGGCCTGGCTCACAGTCTTCGCTCTAATTCATCCCAAAGGTGCTCTATCGGGTTGAGGTCAGGACTCTGTGCAGGCCAGTCAAGTTCTTCCACACCAAACTCGCCCATCCATGTCTTTATGGACCTTGCTTTGTGCACTGGTGCGCAGTCATGTTGGAACAGGAAGGGGCCATCCCCAAACTGTTCCCACAAAGTTGGGGGCATGGAATTGTCCAAAATCTCTTGGTATGCTGAAGCATTCAGAGTTCCTTTCACTGGAACTAAGGGGCCAAGCCCAGCTCCTGAAAAACAACCCCACACCATAATCCCCCTCCACCAAACTTCACAGTTGGCACAATGCAGTCAGACAAGTACCGTTCTCCTGGCAACCGCCAAACCCAGACTCATCCATCAGATTGCCAGATGGAGAAGCGTGATTCGTCACTCCAGAGAACACGTCTCCACTGCTCTGGAGTCCAGTGGCGGCATGCTTTACACCACTGCATCCAACGCTTTGCATTGCACTTGGTGATGTATGGCTTGGATGCAGCTGCGCGGCCATGGAAACCCATTCCATGAAGCTCTCTACGCACTGTTCTTGAGCTAATCTGAAGGCCACATGAACTTTGGAGGTCTGTAGCGATTGACTCTGCAGAAAGTTGGCGGCCTCTGCGCACTATGCGCCTCAGCATCCGCTGACCCCGCTCTGTCATTTTACGTGGCCTACCACTTCGTGGCTGAGTTGCTGTCATTCCCAATCGCTTCCACTTTGTTATAATACCACTGACAGTTGACTGTGGAATATTTAGTAGTGAGGAAATTTCACGACTGGACTTGTTGCACAGGTGGCATCCTATCACAGTACCACGCTGGAATTCACTGAGCTCCTGAGAGCGGCCCATTCTTTCACAAATGTTTGTAGAAGCAGTCTGCATGCCTAGGTGCTTCATTTTATACACCTGTGGCCATGGAAGTGATTGGAACACCTGAATTCAATTATTTGGATGGGTGAGATAATACTTTTGGCAATATAGTGTATAATTAACTTTAAATGAATAGTGTTATATTCTACCATCATTTTTAATATGATGACATCATTCTCAATGCTTCATGGGATTGTAGTTCTCATTAAACATGTGCGGTACACAGTCTTGTATCTTTGTCTTTGATTTTCAAACAATTTTTTTGCTTTAAATCAAAGTTTGTGACGTTGTGATTCACTTCAGAGCTGGTTGCTTTAGTTCATGGCACACAGCTCTGTTATGAAATCACTATGGAAAAAATACTTCCGGAACTAAGAGCGAACACTTCTGCACTCTACTGAAATAGGAGGAAACTTTAAGTTAGTAAGCGATTTTATCACACTTGTTTCGTGCTGTTTTTAATGTTGAAGCTATACTTTTGATACAGTTCATTTTAATTGTTTCCACGTGTACTTCTATTGTAAGTGCATTACTGTAACCACACATTTAGCTTTCTTAATGAAACAGAGAAAAGTTTAAATGTTTTGTGGTTAACAACATTAAGCCACAAATGCTGTCGATAAAGTTTAAAACATTCCTTTAAACCCAAATCTGAAGGTAATACCAGGTGAACAGTTTTATTGAGCATCAGTTCAGTCTCTGGGTTTGTTTTGAGATTTAAGATCAACCCTGAATCTTCCTTTTTTTTAATCAAGACGGTGTTAAAGATGTTTGAGTACCACATGTGTTTTATTTCAACAATCAACAAACAGCTAATGATCATAAACACAGAAAACTTCACACACATCTGGAACTTTCTGCAGAGAGATAATCAAATTGAAACACCGAACAGACACTGAATCATCAGCTCACACACAATCATTGATCTGTCTAATGAATGATTACACCAACCGTCACTTTATTGCAAAATATAAAATATTGATCACTTTGTAAAGAATGTCCCTCACAGTGTGTTGTAATAAACATCAGTTCATATCACCACACATTCAGTCACTTTCTATGAGTCATTGGCTCTCCTGAAGTCTCTCAATCATTTTCACAGCTTTAGGAAACTCAATGTGGAATTGATTGGATGTTATATGACTGGTGCATAAAATACAACACGACGAGCAATATATGAAGACATTTTCTTTTCTTTATAATAACATGCACTGATGAATCACGCACAATAACACCAGCGATAAATGTATCGAGTTTTGTTCATGTTGACTCGAACAGTGTTTCTCCAGGATCCCCTCAGAAGTGTTGCTTCTCGCTAATGCTGATATCTCCAACACCACTAACATTTCATGAACACTGTTGGATCATTTGTTCGATAATAAAAGCACCAAAATAAAAACTAAAACACGAAAGGCCGAGAACCCTTCAAAGAGTGAATCTGAAGTGACTCTGGTTCACACAGTCACACTGAAGTGTTCAGACTGATGCAGTGTGTGTCTGTGAATCAGTGTGTTGTGTTTGGAGGTTTCTGGACTATAATGGTGTGTGTGAATGAATGAAGGGTTTATATCACAGGATCAGAACATCTGATGGAGTGTCAGAAGAGCATCAGTCTGATCTCATTGAACACACCTGATTCACCTCATCAGCAGAGACTTCTGCAACTGTATCACTGAGAGAGAGACGCTTTTATCTGTTTATCTTGTTCAATTTAAAATATTTCCATTTCTAATTACAAAGAACATTGACTGAAACAAAAGCTCTGATGACTTCAGCTGAACATCCATACACACTGTAAGTGACACACACACACACACACACACACACAATTTCACACATACATACAAACACACACACACACCCTCTCACACACACAAACTGTAAGTCTGACATACACACACACACACTCTCACACATACATACAAACACTGTAAGCCTGACACAGACACATATACACACACACACACACAATTTCACACATACAAACACACACACACATTCTCACATGCAAACTGTAAGTCTGACATACACACACTCATACATACACACACACACTGTAAGTCTGACACAGACACACATACACATACATACACACAAATACACACTGTAAGTCTGACACACACACACACACACACTCTCTCTCACACACACTCACACTCACATACACTCTCTCTCTCTCACACGCAGACTCTCACACACTCACACTCTCACTCACACACACACACACTCCCTCTCTCACACACACTTTCACTCACACACAGACTCACACACACTCACTCTCTCACACACACACACACACACACACACACACACACACTCCCTCTCTCACACACTCTTACTCACACACACACACACACTCTCACTCACACACACACAAACTCCCTCTCTCACACACACACACTCACAGACACACATACACATACATACACACAGACAAATACACACTGTAAGTCTGACACACACACACAAATACACACGAACACTCTCACACACACACCCTCTCTCTCTCACACGCAGACTCACACACACACACTCCCTCTCTCACACACACTTTCTCTCACACACACACACACACACACACTCCCTCTCTCACACACTCACACTCACACCAGCATCTGCTCATCAAACGTGCTGCTTGATAAACTGAAAGTACTTCTCTTTCTTTTAAATTTCTTTCTTGAGTCTCAGTAGTGCAACACAACTTCTGTTTCTATAATGATGAGATCACTGAATGACATCACTGGATCACATGACTTATGCGGCGATTGAAACCCATTTACTGTTGATTGATTCACACAGAACATTTATCTGTGCAAACTAGCAGTCAAATGTTTGAATTTATGTTTCCTGTGATCTTAAAAACCTTTTGATCTAAAGGCTTGAGATTTGTTTTGTAAACAAAATGAAAATTTTCATTTAATAACCTTCATGATCGAGGCCACGTCAGAGACCATTTAGCAGAGACGGTCACTTCTATTAAAAGGAATGGGAGAAACTGGAATGCCCAACTGTTCATACAATGCAAGTGAATGGTGACCAGAACTTTGAAGCTCCAAAAAGCACATAAAGGCAACATAAAAGTAATCTATAAAACTCCAGTAGTTAAATCCATGTCTTCAGAAGACAGATAAATATTTAAGTAAGTTTTAACTTTATAATGTATCTCCACTTTCACATTCTTCGTGCATATCGCCACCTACTAGGCAGGTAGGAGAATTTATAGTAAAAAAGGGCTTAAATATTGATCTGTTTCTCCTATCATATCACTTCTGAAGGCATGGATTAAACCACTTGCGTCTTATGGATTACTGTTATGCTGCCTTTATGTGCTTTTTGGAGCTTCAAAGTTCTGGTCACCATTCACTTGCATTGTATGGACCTACAGAGCTGAAATATTCTTCTAAAAATCTTCATTTGTGTTGTGCAGAAGAAAGTAAGTCATACACATCTGGGATGGCATGAGGATGAGTAAATGGTGAGAGAATTCCCATTTTTGGGTGAACTGTCCCTTTTATGACTCTTGGAAGAGTTTTGGCCCTTTCTCTACTTCAGAAACACTTAGAAAACCAATGATGATGACCTGTCACGAGTGCTCGTTTAATGTAAAATGATTTGAGATCACCAGATATCATTCATACTCTAAAAGCATTTTCTCAAACAAAAGATTTCTTAAAAATGTCTCTGAACACCTGAGATCATAATTGTCAATGAGCTACATGTAAATCATGCAAAAGAATCACAAGAGCTTGATGTGGAGAGTTGAGGTACTGTGGATGGTTTCAGTGTGGAGTGACTCCAGTTCAATTCTCCTTTATTCATGCGTCCGTGCGGCACGTTTGCACGCTGCTGTCGAACACACACACACACACACACACACACACACACACACACACACACGGGCTCATTCATCAGTTCAACCAACACAAACTGAATCAAACAAAGCAAACATGCTCTTTGTTGTCATTCAGTGATACGCAGCTGCAGCGATTACAGTCTAAACCAGCAGAACATGTGGCGATATCACGTCTGTGAGCGTGCGAGCGATCTCACGACACCTCGATGATCTCCATGCTGCCGGAGAAGCTGGACTGGCTGCCCACATTTCCCATCTCCTCCCTGGAGCGGCTCTCCGTCATTCCGTCTCCAAACTCCATCTGACAGCTCCTGCGTTTCAGCTGCTTCTCGAAGCTGCTCTCCTCGTGCCAACTCCTTCGCAAGTTGCCGCAGTCCCCGCTGCGCTGCCGCCCGCGCCTCCGCACGGCGTCCAGACCCTGAGTGCAGCCGTACGCCGCCGTCAAGCCGCTGTGAGCGCCTGCGGAGCCGCTGAAGATGGCCGAGGTGGAGTAGAATCTCGCCGACTCGGATGAGAGGTACCAGCCGCCGGCCACCGGACCCAGGAGGATGTCGGAGTGCCAGCCCTTCAGCGTGCCCGCACCGGATTTACACATGTGCTGCTGCGAGCGCGACATGCCGAGCAAGAGGCTGGTGGGAGTTTCTTCCATGCTCCCACTGCGGTGTAACGGCTGCGCACACGCTGCGCTCATCTGTGGTTTAGATGCGAGGCTGGTTTTACTGGTGTTGGGTTCGTCGAGCCGCTCCTTGTCTGGACTTTGTTCTGGTGTGGTTTGTTCTGAAACCTCCTGCACGGGTGAGAACTGACAGGCTTTGCTGGTTGAATCTTTGTAGGCAGCCGGTTTGTAGTGCTCTGGGGTGTCGCCGCCAACCGTGTGTTTCGTAAACTCTCGCGGTGCAGCTCCAGACTCGCCGTATGACTTGATGTCCAGAGAGAAGGAGCGTTTGGGTCTGGCGTTCTCCTCCAGATCTTCCGTGAGCTGAAGGCCAGACAGCGCTCGAGCCAGCAGATGTTCCTCATGAACGGCGGTCAGAATGCAGGGCAGCTGCAGAGGCTCAAGCGGATCACTGCACTCCATGTTCTGAGCTGGATCGGGCTCCTCTGATGGATCGGTCGGCAGTGGTTTGGGTTTGAGTTCACTCACACACTTCAGTTTCTTCTCAAAGTCCAGCAGCTGACCTAAGAAGTTGAAGTTTGGTGAGATGGTGGGCCGTTTCTCTTTCACAAACCTGTGGATGAACACATGACAACATGAACTACGTGTAAAAACTGCCAAGAAACATCACGAGCTTTACAGTGAATCTCATGCAAACATGTCCAGCTAATTTTTCACCCCAAAATCAAAAGCAAAAAAAAGTCTTATATTTTGCATTAAGTAAATCAAGCCTATTTTTAGGAAAGGAATTTGTATGATTTTATTACATTACTGTAATGCATTATGTTTTACATTCAGCTTGTTTGTGATTCTCATTACTGTAATTCATTTTAAATGTTTTCAATAAATGTATAATTTTTTGGACTTTACATTAATAAGAATTGCTGGAGTGGAAAATGTGTTTTATTGTCATGAAAATAATGTCACAATATAAAATGTTTTTATATAATAAACTTTTCTCCCAATTTGGAATGCCCAATTCCCACTACTTAGTAGGTCCTCGTGGTGGTGCGGTTACTCACCTCAATCCGGGTGGTGGAGGACAAGTCTCAGTTGCCTCCGCTTCTGAGACTGTCAGTCCGCGCATCTTATCACGTGACTCGTTGTGCATGACACCGCGGAGACTCACAGCATGTGGAGGCTCATGCTACTCTCCACGATCCACACACAACTTACCACACGCCCCATTGAGAGCGAGAACCACTAATCACGACCACGAGGAGGTTACCCCATGTGACTCTACCCTCCCTGGATTCAAACTCGCCCTTTTGTTAAAAAAAAAAAAAAGCAAAAATGTGTGTTCCAGTGAGACACTTACAATGGAAGTCAATGGGGTAAATTTTTGGAGGTTTAAAGTCAGAAATGTGACGCTTATAATTTTATAAAAGCACTTACATTAATTATTCTGTTAGAACTAACTTATTTATTTAAAATTTTAAAATCGTCATTTTTACAGTCATTTAAGGTTTACGCCATTACGTTGTCATGGCAACGGAGTTGTAAAATTGTCTATATCTTTCCACAGATGTGGTTAGTAAGTGATTTAATCACAGTAAAATCATGTTAACACACATATTGTTTATGTCTTGTGTCTATACTTTTGAAACAGTATTTTAATGTTTACAGATTGACCCCATTGACTTCCATTGTAAGTGTCTCACTGGAACACACATTTGTGCTTTATTTAAAGAAAAGGAGGAACGAGTCAAAATTAATTTTGGTGTTAATAATCAACATTATGACACAAATACTGTCGACTGAGATGAACTTGTATTGAACCCCGAATATTCCTTTAAAAATATATAATCTCTTTAATGTTTGTTAATTTGATTTTCGGGGTGAAATATGAGCTGGGCATGTTACTGCAGGTTTTGGGATATTCACCCATTAATTCTTAGTGACACACAGTTTAAAGGGACAGTTACCTCATTCAGGGGGTTTCACACTGGCCGTTTAGTCTGAAACAGTGCGGTTCACATGAAAAGTAAGTAATGTGACGGCTGTTTTGCGGACCGTGGATCCGAACCTGAGACTACGTGTAGGAGGTGGCCTGAGCTCGGTCGCAATGGAACTGTTGTGCAGTTCACATGAGTGAGAACGAAACCTGTACTCACAACTGCACTTTTCAGGAAATAAAATCGCTTGTGCATATGTTTTTGCTGATATAAGCATGATGACATCATCAGTTGCATCATCAGTGACAGGAGAACATAAGCAGAGCTGCAAAAACCTTGCTTACAATCAGCTGTCACCACAAAAAACACCGTTTGCTAGCACCAAAAAAAGTCGTCTTCTCCTGGACATGCACATCTGCTGAATTACTGCATGCGACGCACAGAGACGCAAGTGTCGTTCACTCCGGTGTGCATAATGACACCAAATGAATAAAACACACAAATACAGCGACCCGCGTTGTGTTCTCCATCATGTGCGAGTTTATAATGACACCAGGAAAGCAGCAGCATTCGATATATTCATACGTGAGTCTGAAACCAGACCAACGCTGCGGGGGGCGCAGGGAACAAATTACGCTCAGATTCGGACCGCAGCAAATGTGCCCAGTGTGAAAACCACCTTTCTCACCATTCTGGAACACAAAAAGAGATGTTAAGCTCACAGGGCCGTGAGTCCCTGTGTCATGAAGGAAAGAAAGCCATGGGGGTTTAGAACGACATGAGGGTGAGTAAAGGATGACAGATCACGTCAGTGAAGGATCACAGAAAACTGCTGTTTGTGTTAGACATGTGTTGTGACCATGTGACTGGCTCTGTGTTGCACCTGTAAGCTTCATCTAGCGTCATGTCCATCCTCTTCATGATGTAAGCGATTGCGATGGTTGCAGAGCGGGAGATTCCAGCGAGGCAGTGGACCAGAACTCGAGCGTTACACGCCTTCGCTTTCTCTGAACACAAACACACACAAACGCTGCATTACGTCATCGCGTCATCAGTGAGCAATATTAAACAGCAGGGACTAACAATGTTGAATGCAGAGAGTAAAATGTAAGGAAACAGCACTGAAATAAAGCCAGCTTCCTAACAGGAGTCACATGATGTGCTCTGACCTATGAACTCCACAGATTTGTCGAGCCAGGGCAGGATCTTCTCGCAGAAGCTGTCGTTCACTGGCACTCGCAGGAAGTGAGAGTCCGGGATGAAGTCTGGTTTGGGGCAGGTGTTGCTGGCGTTCAGTACGTAAGCGATGTCGTTCTGCTGCATCAGATCCTGCAGTGTTTGGACACACAATATGATAGAATCGTGGCGTTTGGCATTGCTTTGCTCAGGTGTTCTGCATGATTACTGAAGTGATGTGGTTGCTAGGGTGTTTAGTGTTCGGGTGTTCATCAAGCATGAGCACTAGTAACAGCACACACTACTACTAAAGGCCCAGAGTTCAGTCTGACCTTGTTGAGAACATCTCTCTGGCAACCCAGGTACAGGTGAGGCAGGATCCGTGTCGGTCCGATGTTGGTAACCG
>NC_059390.1:247500-262500 GCF_019703515.2 Myxocyprinus asiaticus
ATCTGTGTGTGTGTGTGTGTGTGTGTGTGTGTGTCTGTGTTAATGAATATAATGAATGTGATGAGCAGTAATCCAGGGTTCATGGTGGGGGTGTGGTCAAGGTGTGTGATGTCACTATAAAGGAGGCGTGTCTAACCTGAGAGTAGATAGACTGATTGGAAACTTTTCTCCAGTTTGGCCAATAGGACGCTGAGAAAGGCATCAGATGGAAGGGAGGCAGGGTCAGGTGAACTCTGGTCATACACGACGACCTCTTGACCCTGAAGATTCAACCGAAACACACACACACACAGATATATGCATTTATGTTCTAATATCAGATATCACTTACACACACACTCTCTCTCTGTTGTGCAGATAATGTAGAATATAGACACTAATCAGAGCCAAAGTGTCTAAACTGCTTTGAGGTGTGACCTCGTGACCTTGTTGGTTTGTTAGTGTTGTTGTGAGTGTGTTTGTGGTTCAGATCTCAGGTGTGTTCTGATCCAGTTACAGCAGCTGACCCACATCTGCTGCCTCAAATACATGGAGAACAGAACAGCACACCTCTCCTGCACAACAGCAATCATTCATATCTGAAGCACAAACCGAACGTTTAATTCTGTTGGAGCTTTGATCAAATCACTATGAGAAATGCTGCCCTGCAGAAGCAAAACACAATAACACACATTTTCTCAAAACTGAGTTATGAGTGAAATCGTGACTCTTAGACTGTGATCTGTCCTGTGTGTTTGATTCAACTATGATCAGATTCAGAGAATACAGAGTGACACTATTTGATAATCCACATTTGGCTGAAAAGTCCAAAAACTTTGAAGCTGTTTTTTTAGTTTCAGTGTTGTAGTTACTGTATTTTGGCTTTGAAGGGCAGAATACTCATTCTAAAAACTCATTTCAGGAACCAGAGAGAGAGAGAGAGGTTGCACAGATAGCTCTGTGATGAGGTCACTCGGCAACCTGTTGCTAAGGCACCACAA
Organism: Myxocyprinus asiaticus; assembly: GCF_019703515.2. Lineage (NCBI taxonomy): Eukaryota > Metazoa > Chordata > Actinopteri > Cypriniformes > Catostomidae > Myxocyprinus > Myxocyprinus asiaticus. The sequence continues at coordinate 248,481 of NC_059390.1, forward strand.
TGGCCCTTGTGAGAGAGGATAGCCTGTTTGTTTAATATGTTCATCATGAACACACACACACACACACACAACACACACTTCTACACTCTTTTAAATTCAATTAAAATAAGAGCAAAGTAGTAGAGAAAATGATGTCATCATTTACTCATCCTCATGTTGTTTCAAACCCAAAGAGAATCCCAAAGATGTTTAGCAGAATGTTCACGCTGCTCTTTTCCAAATAATGAAAGTATATTCCAAGTCTTCTGAAGTCATACGATAGCTTGGTGTGAGAAACGCTCAGAAATTTCAGTCATTATTCACTGAAAACCTTCCCCTCCAAGCAGCTCTCAAATCGCATTCACACACATATTCAAACGGAGAAGTTGTGTCCGGTTGCAACACGCATGTAAAATGTCTGGCATCAATGACATCAAACTTGCTGCGACACATCTCTACACAACATATTTGAAATATGCGAATGCAAATGAGATTTGAGAGCTGCAGCAGAGGTGAAGATTATCAGTGAATAACCATTTAAATTTGGGTTTGTTTCTCACACAGAACTCTCATATGACTTCAAAATGCTTGAAATATTGCGCATGAGCCGTATGGACTACTGTTAGGATACTTTGATGAGCTTGAGGGCACTATTTTAAGAGCACGAGAAACGTCAGTGGGCATGGCCATGAAGTTTTGGTACTTTCGTGGTCTAGACGCAAGTGGGTTTGGCAAAATCGCGCACGCAACGTGCTAATGGGCTGGGTCAAGTGCAATTTCATTAGAAGGTTCTTCTCCGGATTTTAAACGGTCTGCATCCTATATTGTCTTATATATACAGACAAAAACAGCACATTCATAAGAAGTTAGTCATGTAAATGGACTGTATGCAGTGAATTAAAGAACAGATATATGGACACGCCCCTTTTATATGCTTAGAAAATGTGATTCACGTCAGGATTTGGAGGTACGCTCTGATTATAGAGAATGTATTATTTATCATTTTAATCTACTGACACACAAATCATGGCTATAATTAACAGTGATTGTATCTGTACGATTCATTCATTTATTGAAACCAAAAATATTTCTAAATTCAAAGAAAATTGGATAAGACGTAACACGTTCATTGCGCGTAGTGCTGCACTTTGCACACTCATAAAAATACAGGCCTGAATGTAAAAGAGCAGCCTGAACTGTCTGCTACACATCTTTTGTGTTTCAGAGATGAAAGAAAGTCATATGGGTTTGGAACAACATGACGATGAATAAATGATGAGAGAATGTTCATGTGTGGTTGAACTCTGACCTGTCTCTTGGCGCTGTGCTGCAGTAGTTCGGTGATCTGGATCTTGTCTTGTTGTAATCGTCTCTTCATCAGTTTGGAGCAGTTCACGTTCACCGCCTCCAGGATGTGACACGCATTATACTCCACAAACGGGCGGCTGTCGATCAACAGCACGCGGTCAAGCCCGCCCTCCAGTAGCGCCACCAGACCCTCGGCCCCGATGGACCTCACCGAGCGCACGGGTACCGCACGCTCACACATACCCACAATCCCTCTGCTTCCTCTGTCGTAATGTCTCTCTGTCTGTCTCTCTCTCAGAGGAGCGGCGTGGCCCTCAGGGGCCCCTCACGACATCAACGGCCCCATTGTAGCAGCCGCTGATGATGTCACCCTGCTGGCGTTCGGCGGGCGGCCCAAAGCCCCGACTGAGAGGAAACTCCACAGGACAAAAACTCACGGCAGCCCTTGATTGTGTGTGTGTGTGTGTGTGTGTGTGTGTGTGTGTGTGTGTGTGTGTGTGAGTGTGTGTGTGTGTGTGTGTTCCTTCACACTCTTACAGGAGCAGCACACAGACGGGTTTCAGTTCCACCTCGTCATCGCTTCACTTCATGCTAAACAACTCGAACTCCTGCAGAGAGAAAAACACAATGAGAAACCCTCACCATTCACACATGACATCACACTCAACTGTCCAATGAGGTTTGAGCTTCTCTGCCTGTTTATTCAGCCTCTAAACTCACCGTTTGTTTGGCAGTTTTCTGTCCAAACTGGACAATTAAGTGTTCATTAAGATTAAAGCAATGTGATTTTAACACGTTTAATGGGTGTTCTTAAAGGAATATTCCGGGTTCAATCAACAGTATTTGTGTCATAATGTTGATTACCACAAAAATTAATTTCGACTCGTCCCTCCTTTTCTTTAATAAAAGCACAAATGTGTGTTCCAGTGAGACACTTACAATGGAAGTCAATGGGGTCAATTTCTAAAGGCAGAAATGTGACGCTTATAATTTTATAAAAGCACTTACATTAATTCTGTTAAAACTCATGTATTATATGAGCTGTAGAGTTAGGATTTACAGTGCTGTGTTATCTAGTTGTAAAATGTTTACACAGAAAAGGTTAGTAAGTAAGTGATAATGTTCAGTTAGCCGGTTGTTATCGCGCAATAAACCCTGACGGGGTGATCAGGATCCCGACGTGAAGCGGACGACTGAAGGGGTTTATTTTACGATAACAACCGGCTGACTGCTCATTATCCCGCTTATTACACGGCTACTAACTAAATAAGTAAATACATGGACATAAAATATTGATTTGCATTGAAATTATGTCATTATGTGAGAAGAAATAAATCACTGAACAGCTGAAATCCACCTCCGGTTTGTGTCAGAGATCTGTTGGTGTTTATTTTGTAATTAATGACCGTCTGACTGCTCATTATCCAGCTTATTACAAGACTACTCGCCATATAAATAAATACATAAATAAATGCACATGAAACATTGAAATTATTTTATTAGCGTACTTGTAGAGATCTCACAGTAATCCGAGAAGCAGTAAAGATGACTCGAAATACCCGGATGAGCGGTCTGATATGCGGATGTGCGGTTGTTACTGAGAAATATCAGACCACTAGATGGCGCCATTGACCAATCAGAATCGAGCATTTTAGAGGCAGTGTAATAAGTGATTTTATCACACTGAAATGATGTTAACATCAACTTTTGAAACAATGAGTATTTTAATGAGGGACGATAAAGGAGTGACGAGTTGAAACTAAGTTTTGTGGTGATCAGCATTATGCCACAAATGCTGTTTATTGTACTGGTGTAACATCGCTGTAATCACAGCCTCCAGTCAATTACTGCTAGCAACAGCAATCCGATAAACGACAGCAATGTTCAATACATAGTTACATTTAATAATAAATAGTACATTAATAATAATAAAAATCGGAATAATTCTTCCACCACATAATATCGTTTACTTAATGCAGGTTGTTAAACATGTAGCACGTTTATCTCTGTTTTATTAAAGAAACGTAGAAACAATGCATGAATGTAGAATGTGTGTGTGTGTGTTTACCGGTCTTTACAACAGCTTATAATGCGTTTTATCCACAAAACTGCTCAAAAAACTGGTGGAAATTCCCTCAGTGCCATAAAACTTCCATCAGTCAGTGTGTTCACAGCCGTTCTCAAGAGAAAATCCCCACAACAACACACACTCTCCATGAATACAATACGGTTTGGAGTTTCTGCATCTTGTGTTTCCTTCTAATAACATGAAACTTGAGTTGGAGCAGAACATTTCCACATATAAAAACGGATCTAATTACGGAGAAAATGAAAATCAAATCCCCGCTGTCATGTTGTCGTCTAGTCCGGTGTTTCTCAGACGCAAACTTTATATTAGATATCAAGTGGCAACACAACACAGTGTCAAAACAGATTAGTGTACAAAAGAAAATGAAAATGCACACACACACACTCACAAACACACACACTCACGACACACACTCACACACTCACAGACACACACACTCACGACACACACTCACAGACACACACTCACGACACACACACACACACTCACAAACACACTCACTCACGACACACACTCACAGACACACACACTCACGACACACACACACACACTCACAAACACACACACTCACAAACACACACTCACAAACAAACACACACACACACACTCACAGACACACACTCACGACACACACACTCACAGGCACAGGCAAACACACACTCACAGACACAAACACAAACAAACACACACTCACAGACACACACACAAACACACACACTCACAGACACACACTCAGACACTCACACAAACACATACACACAGTCACAGACACACACACTCACGACACACACTCACTCACAGACACACACATACTCACACACACACACACACACACTCACAGACGCTCACACAAACACATACACACAGTCACAGACACACACACTCACGACACACACTCAATCACACTCACAGACTCACACACACACACACACACACTCACAGATGCTCACACAAACACATACACACACACTCACGACAAACACTCACACAAACACACACACAAACACACACACACACTCACAGACACACACACACTCACAGACACACACACACACTCACAGACACTCATACACAAACACACACACACACACACAAACACACACACACTCACAAACACACACACACACACACACTCACAGACACTCACAAACACATACACACACTCACAGACACTCACACAAACACATACACACAGTCACAGACACACACACTCACGACACACACTCAATCACACTCACACACACACACACACACACACACACACACACACACACTCACAGACACACACACTCACGACACACACTCACAGACACACTCACAAACACTCACACAAACACACACACACAGTCACAGACACACACTCAATCACACTCACAGACTCACACACACACACACACACACTCACAGATGCTCACACAAACACATACACACACACTCACAGACACACACTCACTCACAATCACACACACACAAACACTCACATAAACACACACACACTCACTCACACACACACACACACGAGCTTGAACTGGCCTAAACAAATTTGACAATTTTGTAAAATGCATAAAGAAGGGAAGAAGTGTGATGTATGGCCTTTGACATCAACAACAAAATATATAAAAAGTGTTTTCTAGTTTATAAATCTATTTAGGCCTTTTTTTGCCCGATTAGTTGCATTTTAGGATTTGCATTTAACCAGAGAACTATTGATAAGATTTTATTTCTTGGTCTGATAAATAACACATTATTTTGGTTTTAGAGTCATGCTGAGTGACTGTCCAAATGTGTGCAAACAAACGCATTTTAGTTCCGTATGACTGTGTCGTCATCATCAGTTTAATTTACTCTGACCTTACTCTCTGTGTTTACAAAGACAGATGAATTAAAAGTGTTTGCTCACAGGTGATGTATTTGAGCGGGTCATTAAGGTTCATATTAACGGCTCTGTCTGAAGTTAATAGCTCAACCGTCCCACCAGAGACGATCGTCATAGAGGGACTTTGGTCCATCAGTCTGCCATCAAACACAAACATCAAACGCTGCTGAACCGCACAAACAGAGACATTTTAAACTCTGCAGAGAATATTAAAGTCAGTCTGCCATCTCTGATATTTAAGCAATAAGCACTGGACAAAAACATCCTGATAGAACTGTGTCATTTATCAAATGATGCATTTGTTGAAATGAAAAAGAAAACGTCAGTGATGAGTGTTCAGTGTTACTGCGGGAAATTCTCAATTCCTGCAGAACATCACAGTGGAACAAACATTCCTGAGACAACACACGTTCCTCATAGCAAGATTCATAACCACAACAAACAGTGACGGATCCTAAAGACAGACACGGTGTGTTTCTGACTGTTTAACACTGTCTAAAAGGTTAAATAGTTACTCTCTTCTGCAGAACACAAACAGAGATATTTTGATGGAGAAGTGATGTCTGTTTGTCCGTACAATGCAAGTCAATGGGGTCCAACACGTCCAAGCTCTAAAAGGGACATTAAGGCAATCCATATGTCTCCAGTGGTTTAATCCATGTCTTATGAAGTGTGTTCAGCGCTCTGCACTTGCGTCAAGTCTCAATCATGCCTCAAATCATGATTGCGCCAAGAGACTGCAGATTTATAGTGTTATATTTTAGTCTGTTTCTCACCCAAAACCGATCAGATCACTTCAGAAAACATGGATTAAACCACTGGAGTCATATGGGTCACTTCTATGCTGCCTTTATGTGCTTTTTGGAGCTTTAAAGTGTCGGACCCCATTGACTTGCATTGACGAAAACACTTTACATCTCCATCAAAATACCCTTGTTTGTGTTTTGCAGAAGAAAGAATGTCATGCGAGTTTGAAACGGCATAAGAGTGAGTAAACGAATAGAGAATCCTAATTTTTTGGTTAAATTATTCCTTTATGACTACACCGATCAGCCACAACATTAAAAGCACCTGCCTAATATTGTGTAGGTCCCCCTTGTGCCACCAAAACAGCACCAACCCGCATCTCAGAACAGCATTCAGAGATGATATTCTTCTCAGCACAATTGTACAGAGTGGTTATCTGAGTTACCGTAGACTTTATCAGTTCAAACCAGTCTGGCCATTCTCTGTTGACCTCTCTCATCAACAAGGTGTTTCCATCCACAGAACTGCCGCTCACTGGATGTGTTTTGCTTTTGGCACCATTCTGAGTAAATTCTAGAGACTGTTGTGTGTGAAAATCCCAGGAGATCAGCAGTTACAGAAATACTCAAACCAGCCCGTCTGGCACCAAAAAATCATCCATGCAATTATCTAATCAGCCAATCGTGTGGCAGCAGTGCATAAAATCATGCAGATATAGGTCAGGAGCTTCAGTTAATGTTCACATCAACCATCAGAATAGGGAAAAAATGTGATCTCAGTGATTTGGACCGTGGCATGATTGTTGGTGCCAGATGGGCTGGTTTTAGTATTTCTGGGATTTTCACACACAACAGTCTCTAGAATTTACTCCGAATGGTGCCAAAAACAAAACACATCCAGTGAGCGGCAGTTCTGTGGATGGAAACACCTTGTTGATGAGAGAGGTCAACAGAGAATGGCCAGACTGGTTTGAACTGACTAAGTCTACGGTAACTCAGATAACCACTCTGTACAATTGTGCTGAGAAGAATATCATCTCTGAATGCTATTCTGAGATGTGGGTTGGCGCTGTTTTGGTGGTACAAGGGGGACCTACACAAAATTCGGCAGCTGCTTTTAATGTTGTGGCTGATCGGTGTGTGCTAACATAAAGATTTCATGTTAGAGCGGGATTTGAGCAAACACACACACACAAACACACAAACAAACACACACACACTCACACACAATTCTTCGGTTGTCCATCGAAATCCGATGATGACGTCCACTCATTTAACGGTGATATCTTTGATGGCTGAACAGTCCTATCCTGGACCCACAAGCTATATTGCAGGTGAGGCATATATATGAGGTAGCTGTGGTGGTAGTGATGGCAACCATGGCTGTGTGTCTCCCGGCTCTCTCCTGTTGTCTTCTGGTTGTCCTCTCCATCTCCAGCATACGACTGCCATCCCTACAAAGCTGTCGCCAGATGGTACGATCAGCACCAACATACTCCAGGTCCTCGGGTCTGATCTTACACTTCCTCAAGGCATCTTCATTTGATCCTTATAGCACTTCTTCGGCCCTCCAGCTGAGCGTCGACCATGATGTAGCTGACCATATAGCACTCTGCAGGGTAGCCGACATGCAGGCATCCTTATCACGTGGCCCAGCCACTGCAGCTGGCGCTGGGTGATCATGGCCTCAATACTTCTGCAGTTGGTCTTTACAAGTATTTCAGTGTGAGGCATACGCTCACGCCATGTAATTCCCAGAATGCGCTGAAGGCACCTGATGTGGAAGTGCTCTAAGGACTTAATGTGACGGCTGTAGGTTACCCAACCTTCACAGCTATAGAGGAAGGTGGTGACACAGACCATTTGGTATACAATGACCTTTGTGGAGGGATGAAGGTTCTTGTTCTCAAATACTCTGCCCGAAGTCTGCCAAAGGCAGATGAGGCCTGTTTAATCCGGCTCTGGATATCGTTGTCGATGCCGCTATCCTCTGTGAGAATACTCCCCAGATATTTGAAAGATGGCACTACTGACAGCTGTTCACCACCAATAGTGAAGGGAGGTAGAGTGGATGGGACACTTGTACTCCATTGGAAAAACCACTTCTGTCTTGGTGGTGTTGACAGTCAGCCCCATCCTGCTGTATGCTCTCACCACCACAGCAAGGACAGACTGGAGATCCTCCGGAGTAAGGGCCACAAAAGCACAGTCGTCTGCATACTGCAGCTCCAGGACTCGCTCTCTACAGAGTTTAGTGGTTGCGTGGAGCCTCCTAATGTTAAAGAGATTGCCATCTAGTCTGAAGTCCACTGCCACACCACTGCTGTTCTCAAACTCGTTGTGGAGAACCTTGGTAACACACAGGAGGAAGATGTTAAAGAGCACTGGCGCTAGCACACACCCCTGCCTCACCCCTGTGCGTACAAGGAAGGGCTCCAAATTTTGTCCACTGATGGTCACCCGAGCAGTCATCCCATCGTGGAACTGGTGGAGGATGTTAACAAATTTATTGGGACAGCCAAACCTGAGGAGGACATCCCATAAGAGCTCTCTTTGCACAGTGTCAAAAGCTTTGGAGAGGTCGACAAAGGCATAAACAGGTCCTGATGTTGCTCCCGGCACTTTTCCTGAAGCTGCCGGGCTGTGAAGATCATGTTGACTGTGCTCCTGTTCCTCTGAAATCCACACTGCAATTCAGGCAGCATTGACTACAGTGATGTTACTGATGAGTCTCTGAAGCAACATCCTAGCCAGGACCTTAACAGCAACAGAGAGAAGTGATATGCCCCTACTATTGCCGCAGATGGCCTTGTCACCCTTGTTCTTATAAATGACATCAATGTTTGCATCTCTCCATTGTTGTGGGATGTTCTCATCAGTCCAGGCCTTGGTAATGTACTGGTAGAGGGTGCGCATACACATGTACCCTCCTTCCTTTAGTAGCTCAGCAGGGATATTATCTGCACCAGGGGACTTGTTGTTCTTAAGGGAACGGACAGCTGACAGAACCTCCTGGAAGGATGGTGTTAGACTGAGGTTATGGATGAGAGGATGTTCAGGCAGTTCATCCAGGATGGTGGAGTCTGCATCAGAGTCCTGATTAAGCAGAGTGTCAAAGTGTTCAGCCCACCTCAACAGGATACTATCCTGATCCTTCAGAAGCTTTAGACCATCTGCTGTATTCAGAGACGTGACGCAGCGATTTCTTGGGCTGTAGATGGTTTTGATAGCATTATAAAAATTATGCATATCATTTTTATCAGCAAAGGACTGGATTTCATGTGCCTTTTCAGTCTACCACTTATTCTGGATGGCCCGTGTTGTTTTTTGCACTTTTCTCTGAGCTACCTGCCAATGTTGCCTGGTGTTGGTGGATGTAGGGTAATCTAAAGTTGCCTGATGTGCTTTGTGCTTGTCCTTAAGCAAGTTATGGATGGTGTCTGAGTTATCATCAAACCAGTCTTGGTGGTTCCTGCTCTTATGGCCGATGGATTGGGCCGCTGCATCGTAAAGTGCAGAGCTGATATAGGTCCACTGTTGTCCCATGGTGTTTTCTGGGTTCAGACAAGGTTCCAGCTCACTTAGTTTCTCAGCTAAGAGGCGTCGGAACTCACTTCTGGCTTCTTTGCTTCCCAAACAGTTGTAATTTAGCTTCTTTTTGTTGGGCTTTTGCAACCACAGAGGGGGACACACTTTCATATGGAGCTTGGCCTCAATCATACGATGGTCGGTCCAGCACTCTGCACCCCTCATGGCATGGGTGATGTGAACATCCTTGATGTCACTACACCTCACAATGATGAAGTCAATCATGTGCCAATGTTTAGAGCGAGGGTGCATCCACAAGGTCTTATACTTGGCCTTCTACTGGAAGATGGTGTTGGTTATGGTAAGTTTATGCTCAGAGCAGAGAATAAGTAGCCTCATGCCATTTGCATTCACCCTGCCAATACCATGCCTACCTAGTACTTCACCCCATATCCTGTTGTTCTGTCCCACCCTAGTGTTAAAGTCCCCAAGCAAGAGGATCTTGTCACTCTTAGGGATCCGGCAAAGAGCTTCATCCAGTGCCTGATAAAAACATTCCTTGGCCTCGTTCTCAGATGGCAAAGTTGGTGCGTAGGCACTAAGAAGTGTGGCATAACTCTTCTTTGCCAGGGGGATTCGGAGGATCACTAGACTTTCACTAATGCCAACAGGTTTTTCTGTGAGACTTGGTAGAAGGGTGTTCTTGATTGCCAGTCCTACTCTGTGATGCTGTCCACCTGTGGGGAAACCTTTCCAGAAGAAGGTGTAACCCATCCCTTCCTCTGTTAGAGAGCCTTCATCCAGGAGCCTGGTCTCACTCAGGGCAGCAATGTCAATGCTGTAGCGCCTCAGCTCAGCAGTGATCAGAGCTGTTCTCCGGTGAGGCCTGTCAGAGATGCCATACGAGTCCAGGAGAGTCCTTACATTCCATGTTGCCAGTTTTAGGTTATATTGTTTCTTATTTTGACTGCAGTAGTGGAATGACCCGGTAACCTATCCAGGTGAGATTGAATGGGCAATTTTTAGGCCACCTTTTCTAGGCACTTCCCCAATTGGGGTGAGCAGTGTGGTCCCTAAACAGGGCTGCTCAGTCGCACAGGGGTCTGCTGAAAACAGCTGCCACTCAGTCCCAGCTGCTAGCGACCAAATACCCTGGACCGCTATTGTGCAGGGTTCTGACTAGGAGCTCCCAGTCCATTCGTACCTGCTCCCGTTGCCAGACACCCCATCGCCATCAGACTTCATCCTATGTAAGGTCCAGATATTGTTTGCTGTGGTCAAAAGTGGAGACCTGCGCAAGGAAGGGTTTTAAAGTGCCACAGGGGGTGCGCCATCCCCAGCAGCACTATCTTCACCATGATGGGGTAAATCCAGTAGCAAGGGGGGTCTCAGGACAACTGGTCCCACATCTTGGCTGCAGGAGGCTGCCGAGTCCTTTGTTTGTTAAGGCCTGCCTATTGCGCACCACCAGCACATTGCTTTTCTGTCAGGGTGTGCTCCCTTAGCCTTAGTCTCAATAGACATACCACAAGGCAGTGGGGCTATTTGCCCATAGCTGGGGCAGTGGTTGACGGGCGCCAGGGCATGTCCACACAGTAGTGGGCCTGCACGCCTCGTCTCTGGGGCCCACTGCTGCTCCGAGATCCCCTGTAGTTTAGCCTGGGACCGTGAGATACCCAGTTTCCGTGTGTGGCCCCGGGGAGGCACTGCAGGAGTCTTGGTGGTGGAGAGGCTCTGTACTGGCAGGAAGAGGATTACACACTCTGCTCCTCTTTTCACCTTCTATCAAGGAGGCTAGCCAGTGGCAATAGCTGTAAGCAGAGAGTAGCAAGCATAGAGCACAATGCGGCAAGCAGTACTACTACACTACTGCACTACTGCACTAGACGCTTCACACACACCCTGTGTACCGGCTACACACACATATGCATATGCAGACATACACACACACACACACACACTCACAGACACACACATGCATATTGTGCTTGTATTATAGTATTTCTCTCATTCTCACAGATCAACATTCAGAACTCTATGACTATCTGATAACCAGGAAAAGCAAATACGTACAACAACAACGGCTTCCACTGACAGGTGATGTTTAAATGACACAATAATAAACACTCACTTCTCGTATTCTGAACTTCCTTTACAGAAATATTCTGAAATGACACACATGATCATGTGATCCACTCCAATCACCTCTTCACACTTTCAGTTGTTTATACGTTATACATGAGTTTATTAAATAGTAAGACCCAGTGTTTGCATTTTTGAGTATGATGGTATAACCATTTAATTTTATTTTACTTAAACAATAGTAATACCATTGTTATTAGGACATGAACTACAAGGGCATATTCTTTTAGCAGATGCTTTTGTCCAAAGTGATTTAATAAGATGAATATATGGTAATGAGAATATACAGCATTGTATTATGTAAAGAGAACATTCAATATCACAACCATGGTATTATTTAAAGAACCTTGGAATACCATGTAAATACCATAGTATATAGTAATCTTTCTGTACCATGGTAAATATATCAAATTAATATGGTATTTCTATCTGCTAACACTATTGTAACAGGCTAAAACTACAGTATTTTTCTAAAAGGGAAAAATGTGTAGGTAAATATTTGAGTTAGGCTAATTAAAGTCTATAAGACTGAAGTGTTAGTGGCAGTTTGTACATGATGTAGACACACACACACACACACACACAAACACACTCACACACAGACTCACACACACAAACAGACTCAAACACACAAACACATACAGACACACTCACACACACAGACTCACACACACACACACTGACAAACACACAAACACACACTCACAGACTCACATAGACATACACACAGACACACACTCATACACACAAATATACACAAACACACAGACTCGCACACACACATACACAAACATACACAACCACACACACACAGACTCTCACAAACACACACACACAGACTCACACACACACTCACACACACACACACACTCACAAACACACACTCACACACACACACACAGACTCACAGACACACACACACACACATACACACTCACATAAACACACACACACACACTGACTCACACACACTCACAAACACACACTCAAACACACAGACTCACACACACACATACACAGACTCACACATACACACACAGACACACACACATACACACTCACATAAACACACACATACACACACACACACACACACACACACACTGACTCACACTCACTCACACACACACACACACACACACACTCACACAGACACGAACCGAAACATAAGCGCACATGACAAGCGAAAAAACCGAAACTTTCTAAAACTTTAAAATGAGTTTTTACCAACTTTACTCTTAAAACATTGAACAAAACTCATGAGAACATTGTATCTTCACACACACACACACACACACACACACACACACACACACTGCGGCCCTCCGCGATATATTTATCATTTAAAATATGTCAAAACTCACCGTGAACGTTTGTGTCCGTCTCATTTTACAGTAAATCCTCAAATGAGATGCTGAGTAATAATGCTAGTTTATTAGTAATACTAGTAAATTAGTCGTGAAGAAGTTTGAGTGAGTTCATGAGCTCAGCGGGTAAAAATAACATCATGGCGTCATTTAAACACACACCGGTCACAAACAAACTAAACTCGCTGAAAATCAAAGAATAAACGCTTTAAATCCACTGACATCCGCTCATGAACACAGTAAACTCACGGTAAACTCACGGTAAAGTCCTCTCGCTGCTGTTCTGAAGGAGATGTGTGTGTAAAAGTGTGTTAAAGAGAGTTTATGAGGAGGAGCTTCAGTCACTGACATGATTACACAACCAGCACCAAACCCTGTTTACTGTTTTACTTCATTAATGTTTAAATTATTATTACACTCGTAAAAATGGTATTTATAAGCCAGTTATTACAATTAACCAGTTCGAACCTCAGTTTGTATTTTTGTTGCTTAATAGACGTCAAGACAATCTCGAAATCCCTACAGTCTGATACCCTTAAAGGGACAGGTCACCAAAAATGAAAATTCTCTCATCATTTACTCACCCTCATGTCATCCCAGATGAGTATGACTTTCTGTCTTCTGCAGAACACAAAGGAAGATTTTTAGAAGAATATTGAATGGTGACCAGAACTTTAAAGCTCCAAAAAGCACATAAAGGCAGCATAAAAGTAACCCATAAGACTCCAGTGGTTTAATCCATGTCTTCAGAAGAAATATGATATGTGTGTGTGTGAATAACAGATCAATATTTAAGTCCTTTTTTTTTTTTTACTATAAATCTCGAATTTTACCAGCCCTCCTTTGCACATTCACAAGAGGACATAATTCTTCTTCTTCTTTTTTTCTTTTTTTTTAACGATTCACATTCTTCAAGCATATCACCAGGGAGGGTGAATAAAAAATACATGGTGAATGTGCATAGGAGAGCTGGTGAAAGTGGAGA
>NC_059390.1:270000-292500 GCF_019703515.2 Myxocyprinus asiaticus
AACGTTCTGTGTTTGCAAGTTAAGTTCTTATTAGGTTAAGGGTTACCTTTCCTGCAACCTTCTGGGAACGTTAGTTTATGGTTATCAAAATTAAATAAAAAAATACCATTAGAGAACGTTCTTTATATGTTCATATTAGGTTGTCAGACAAAAACCTCCCTGCAGTGCTTTGGGAATGTAAGTTTATGGGTATTTAAAAATGAAATCTAAAGAAAACTTTCTTTTTTGTCATTAACAATTTTTATTGATTCCAAACTCAAATCAACACAAACAGCACATGAAAACACGGAGTCAACTTTCATCAAAATATACCCCCCACCCCAACCCAACACACAACCCAGTGGTCAGACATCGAATAATAACAGACACACACACACATACAAGCAGGCAGTCCAAAGAAAATACTCACTGACATAAAAAAAAAAAAAAACACACAAAAAACTGCCCAACAAAAAAGAAAAAGGGTTCCACACATCAATCAATTACATACACTCCATTTAAACTGTCCCTCTCCACTGTTCCTCCCTGGCAACCCTCTAAGAAGGCCAAATAAGTGCCCCACTTCTTGTCAAAGGCATCCAAGCTGCCCAGCCGTCTATGCGACATCTTTTCAAAGGCCGCCACTCTGCCCAATTCGGTGCACCACTCATGAAATGAGGGCGCACCAGTCGACTTCCCCCAAGATTCACTTTCCTGCCGATCAACACACTGGTAAGGACCCAGTTTTTAATGTATGTATTCCCTAAGTTAACTCCCGCCCCATCACCCAAAATGCAAAGTCTGGTGCAGAGTGAAATCTTGAGTGCTCAGGATCTCACAGATATAACTCTGAACCCTCGACCAAAACTCTTGAATCTTAGTACAGTACCAAAAACTTTGGGCTATGTCCCCATCCTCCGACTGGCATCGCCAGCAAGTAGGTGTATCTTTAAGACTAAGCCTATGCAATCTAGAGGGAGTCCAATAAAAACAATGCAGAATCTTAAATTGAATGAGGCGCACCCTTGCATCCCTAGACATAGACTTGACATTTTTAAAAATCCTACCCCATTCTTCATCCTCCGGTACTAAATTCAAGTCTCTCTCCCATAACTTCTTAAGAGATGTCAAAACCCCGTCACCTAGACTCTGAATTAGCCAGGAATAGCAGGCTGAAGCCATGTCACCTTAAAGAGAACATTCTTAGAACGTTAGGATAATTCTGAAAAATACTGGAACCATATACTAACGTTAGGACAACGTTCTGTGTTGGTTGTGTAAATTCTTATTCATTTTTCAGACAAAAACCTCCCTGCAACCTTCTGGGAACATTAGTTATAGTATGGTTATAAAAATGAAACCTAAAGAGAACGTTCTTAGAACATTAGGATAATTCTGAAAAATACTGGAACCATATACTAACGTTAGGACAACGTTCTGTGTTGGTTGTGTAAGTTCTTATTCATTTTTCAGACAAAAACCTCCCTGCAACCTTCTGGGAACTTTAGTTATAGTATGATTATAAAAATGAAACCTAAAGAGAACGTTCTTAGAACGTTAGGATAATTCTGAAAAATACTGGAACCATATACTAACGTTAGGACAACGTTCTGTGTTGGTTGTGTAAGTTCTTATTCATTTTTCAGACAAAAACCTCCCTGCAACCTTCTGGGAACGTTAGTTATAGTATGATTATAAAAATGAAACCTAAAGAGAACGTTCTTAGAACGTTAGGAATAATTCCAGAAAATACTGGAACCATATACTAACGTTAGGACAACGTTCTGTGTTGGTTGTTTAAGTTCTTATTCATTTGTCAGACAAAAACCTCCCTGCAACCTTCTGGGAACTTTAGTTATAGTATGATTATAAAAATGAAACCTAAAGAGAACGTTCTTAGAACGTTAGGATAATTCTGAAAAATACTGGAACCATATACTAACGTTAGGACAACGTTCTGTGTTGGTTGTGTAAATTCTTATTCATTTGTCAGACAAAAACCTCCCTGCAACCTTCTGGGAACGTTAGTTATAGTATGATTATAAAAATGAAACCTAAAGAGAACGTTCTTAGAACGTTAGGATAATTCTGAAAAATACTGGAACCATATACTAACGTTAGGACAACGTTCTGTGTTGGTTGTGTAAGTTCTTATTCATTTTTCAGACAAAAACCTCCCTGCAACCTTCTGGGAACTTTAGTTATAGTATGATTATAAAAATGAAACCTAAAGAGAACGTTCTTAGAACGTTAGGAATAATTCCAGAAAATACTGGAACCATATACTAACGTTAGGACAACGTTCTGTGTTGGTTGTTTAAGTTCTTATTCATTTGTCAGACAAAAACCTCCCTGCAACCTTCTGGGAACTTTAGTTATAGTATGATTATAAAAATGAAACCTAAAGAGAACGTTCTTAGAACGTTAGGATAATTCTGAAAAATACTGGAACCATATACTAACGTTAGGACAACGTTCTGTGTTGGTTGTGTAAGTTCTTATTCATTTTTCAGACAAAAACCTCCCTGCAACCTTCTGGGAACGTTAGTTATAGTATGATTATAAAAATGAAACCTAAAGAGAACGTTCTTAGAACGTTAGGATAATTCTGAAAAATACTGGAACCATATACTAACGTTAGGACAACGTTCTGTGTTGGTTGTGTAAATTCTTATTCATTTGTCAGACAAAAACCTCCCTGCAACCTTCTGGGAACATTAGTTATAGTATGGTTATAAAAATGAAACCTAAAGAGAATGTTCTTAGAACGTTAGGAATTGGTTCTCAAAAAAACATGGAAACCATATGCTAACGTTAGGCGAATGTTCAGTGTTTGTTGGTACCAACATTCAATCTTCGTTTTAGTTTTAATTCTGATTTATGGTAATAGAACTCTTATAAATGTGGTGTGGTCTGCAGATGGTTGGTGGTAAAGTGAAGAAACCAGGCAAACGTGGCCGTAAACCAGCGAAGATCGATCTGAAGGCGAAGCTCGAGAGGAGTCGGCAGAGCGCCCGCGAGTGTCGCGCCAGAAAGAAGCTGCGGTACCAGTATCTGGAGGAGCTGGTGTCCAGTAAAGAGAGAGCCATCTGTGCCCTCCGAGAGGAACTAGACATGGTAAACATCTGTTCAAACTCCACACTTCCTGTCTGTGAGCCACAGTAATCAGTGTTGACTCCGTCACCTGTGAGTGTGTTCATGTGCTGTTGTGTGTGTGTGCGCAGTATAAGCAGTGGTGTTTGGCGATGGATCAGGGGAAAATCCCGTCTGAAATTAAAGCTCTTTTAACCGGAGACGATCAGAAGCCGCCGCAGAGCTCCAGCAACAAAACACCCAAGAACGGCAAGTACAACCAGAGCAAGACGTCTTAGACGCACAGAAGATCACATGTAATACAGTATTGATTCTGTTCATCTACACAGTGTTTATGAGATGCTTCATTTATCAGCTTTGACTCATAGTTTCTTAGTAACGTGACGTCTCCGAGTTAAACAAGCTTTCTGTTTCCATTCCTGTACGAGACATTAGAAAGAGTTCCAAAAGAAATCCTGTTGATTTGCGTCTATAATTTGAGTTCAAGCGGTGTTATTCTTTTATATATTTATTTTGGAACTGTTCTCGCACCCAAATACTTTTTGATGTAGGTTTCAACATTCCTAGAGACAAAAGAGATGGGAAAGTTTTTATTCATGTGATTTATGACAGAATGTGTCTGCTATAATCTATTATCCACTGACATAATAAAACCTTTATAAAGGCAGAAAATAAGAAATGTCTTGCTCAACTCTCGATGCACTTTAAAACATTTGGAAGAGCTCAACGCATAGCACTTACTTTTATAATTGTGACTCTTGTAAAAATAGAGTTTGTCGATACGGGATAAATGGTTGTGTCAGAAAATGTATTTTTGTCACTAGCTGAACTGTAAAAGCACTTTCCTTTCAAACTACTATTTCCTTTCAACAACTGTCGTATTTTGAGATCTGTATGTGAGTGTCATCTTTTAAACCATTTGGCAGGTTTGACAAAATGAATAAATAAAAAGCAGAAGATTTAGACCCTGAAAATATTGAATGAATGTGAAAATATTTAATCCGTGCCCAGATACTAAAATCTTGTGTCAGTTGGTGAAAACATTTGACTAAATCATGTAAATCAGTGAGTTTACTTTCCTGGCAAACACAAACAAACATTTTTTTAGACTATGTTTAGAGCTTAAATGTATATTTTTTATATGACATGATGTATGAAATGTAGATTGTAATTCTGTGTGTTGTGTTACATTTAGCATTGTCTGATAAAACAATGTAACAGTGTACAGTTGTGTTGTGATCATGATTATCAATGATCCTGGTGTATATACACACACATCAGCCACAACATTAAAACCACCTGCCTAATATTGCAAACTTTTAATACTGACAAAGTCTACATTAACTCAGATAACCACTCTGTACAATTGTGGTGAAGAATATCATCTCTGAATGCTGTTCTGAGATGCGGGTTGGTGCTGTTTTGGTGGCAGGAGGGGGACCTACACAATATTAGACAGGTGCTTTTAATGTTGTGGCTGATCGGTGTATATTCTCTTCAAAGGCCACATACGGTATGTAAAACATTGTGTATAATATAACAATCAATCCGATAAATGAGCGCTTCATATTCTAATTCTGCTTTCCCTTCTGTGTTTGTGCTGTCCAGCTGCAGCGTTACTTTTGTATCAAACACAGAATATGTTGTTGTAATTCAGAGCTGCACACACCGTTTCATTGTATCCTGTAATCCTGAAATAGAAACTGTGTGTGTGTGTGTGTGTGTTTCATTAAAGCCCTTTGCTTTCATACAGAGTAACAATAGTCTGTCATCATCCATCACTGAACATGGAGAAATTGTGCTGTAAATGTCACACAGTGACTGAACACACAAACACTGTCAGTGGACTAAAGGTCTTCAGTTGCTTTATTAATACTGTAGTGATAAACTGAGGTTATTACTGTTCACATGACGTCAGGATTATAGTGACACAGAGCTGAACGTTATAAAGTGATTCAGCTCAGAAATATAAACAATAAACAGGATAGCAAGAAATCTCTTCATGACACGCAGAGGTTCATATTGCATGGCTCTCTATAATACTCGATTCTGATTGGTCAATCATGGCATTTAGTGGTCTGATATATGTGAATAACAGCACACATCTGGAGATAAAGTCACATCAGACCGCTCATCTGAGTCATCTTTCCTACTTCTCTTGAAATTATTTCAACTTGGGGGTCTGGGTATCTCAGTGAGTATTGACGTTGACTATCACACCTGTAGTCACGAGTTCGAATCCAGGGCGTACTGAGTGACTCCAGCCTGGTCTCCTAAGCAACCAAATTGGCCCGGTTGCTAGGGAGGGTAGAGTCACATGGGGTAACCTCCTCGTGGTCACTATAATGTGGTTCTCGCTCTCGGTGGGGCGTGTGGTGAGTTGTGCGTAGATGCCGCGGAGAATAGTGTGAAGCCTCCACACGCGCTATGTCTCCACGGTAACGCGCTCAACAAGCCACGTGATAAGATGCGCGGATTGACGGTCTCAGACGTGGAGGCAACTGAGATTCGTCCTCCGCCACCCGGATTGAGTCACTACGCCACCACGAGGACTTAGAGCGCATTGGGAATTGGGCATTCCAAACTGGGGAGAAAAACATTTTCAACTTAATATTTCATATTTATTTATTTATCAGGGAAGTTGCTCCACCTCTAAAAGCTGATGTCATCAAGTCCTCTTATTTTTAATGTACCTTTCATATAGACACTTTACACCATCCAATCAATTCCTCATGGAGTAAATCAAGTCCTGAACTACATTTATTTCTCATCAGGGCCTAAAAAATAAATGTTTTTCAGTTCATTCTAAGCAGAAACTGTATTTTTTTGTTTTTGTTTCGGTTCCAGAACAAAAATTGTTGAACAACAGGAATTGGTGTAATTCCAAAAATCTACAGTGATAAACCATTTACACTTTGGTTTTCATTAAAAAATTATCGGAACGAAATTGACCGGTTACCAACATTTAAAAATAACATTTTCACTCCGGGACAATAAAAAGGGATTTTTTTTTTGTTTATCGTTTTCGTTACTTGGAACGTTTTCAGTCCCTGCTTCTCAATGAATATTCCGTTTCATTCCAAAATATGTCGCATTATGGACGTGAACTGGGTTATGAATGCCGTTTCATGTTGACTTTTTGTTGACCTGGAGCTGAACCAATCACCATGACGTCACAGTCGAGGAAATCCACAGACATTAGATGTTCATTTTAATCATATATAATGTTTAATTGTAAAATCATGTTGACATGTCTGTTCTGCATCATGAAACACATACAGTATAACAGTGAGAGACAAAATTCATCTGTAACTACAGGCACAAAAACACAAATGTCCAAGATGAACATCAACCCTGTTCGGCACTAACAGGCCACCGTAGGATCATCAGACAAACCAGAAACACAAACAGAGAATCATAGAAAGGTCAAACATTTTCCTTAATTTCATAAAAATTACAGACAGCGATGATGACGATGTTTATAGCTGCTTACGCGAGACTTTCTTTGTGTCGTCACAGATTTGTATCTAAACTCAATTAGCACCACAGTTTGTTGCATTTCAACAGATTTGACTAAATGGGTCATGTTTACTATGCAGGACAGAAATGACCCAAATCGCTTTGGGCGATTATATTAAACGTCCGAGGCTCTTTTATACAAATGTGTTTGGTGGGTTGGTGCTAATCGGCCATGCTAACTTCTTCTCCTTTGCTTCCCGGTCAAAAGTATCGTAAACTGAGTCTTTGATGAGAGTTTTTGCCGGCACGGGAATATCTATCACACCAACGTAGTTCTTTTTAGCGATTCGCGAGCTGGCGGTGATGGTGTACGCGTTACTACGGTAACACTTCATGGATGACATGCAGAAAGTTTCTCTCATACCACGTCTGAAGTTGGCGTTGTAAACGGAGTAAAGTGTCGGCTTGGAAGCCGTCGAGCTGAATGAGATCCAGGCCACAGTGATGAAGAACAGCGCCCCCTGTCTGCCAGGGCCTGACGTCTCCTTCGGGTGCCACAGTTGGGCGATGTAAAACGGCGTCCAGGTGAGCAGAAACATCAGATTGAGCATCAGGAACATCTTTATGGTTTTGACTTTCGTTCTGGGGACGATGTTCATGGTTCTGCGGACTGTCCGCCCGTCGGCGCTGATTCTCCAGATGTATCGGATCACTCTCTGATAGAATGAGAGGATGAGAAGCGCTGGAACCAGAAACCCAAACAGCAGGTGCGCGATCGCGTACACCAGTCCGTCCCAGCTATCCGGTAAGAAAAAGTCGCAGTGACTTTGAGTCGCTGGCGAAGACGAGCCGTAGAAAAACAGACACGGCGAAACGAAAGCCGCATCGAAGATCCAAGATGCCAGAATCATCCGTTTGGCTTTCTCATGGGACACTTTAAAACTCAAAGGGTAAACGATGGTGTAGAAACGGTCGACGCAGATGGACAGAAGCACGTACACCTGGACACCAGGACACAAGTGCTGCAGGTAACGCACGGTTTTACACGCGGCGGTGGTCAGAGGCCAGTGACCCGCACACACCTGCAGTAAAATAAACGGCGCACACGCGAGACTCAGCAGAAGGTCAGCGCATGCCATCGACACCACGAAGTAGTTGGTAGTGGACTGAGTTCTGCGGCTGCGATGGATCACCAGACACACCAGCGAGTTGCCCAGCACCGAGATCACCCAGAACAGCCCAAAGATCAGCCCGAGAATAGTGACCTCGCCCGGGGTCAGATCGTACGATGTCAGGGAGCTGTTGCTCTGGAGAGAGGAGGCGGGCGACGGGGCGTCCAATCTGCAGAGGACGGGTGTTGGTGAAGCACCCGGCGGGGTCGAGGGGTCGATCCTGTCGGAGTGGTTGATGGTCGTGTTGAAGAGCAGGCCGGAATGATACGAGGGCTTCACACCCTCCACAGACAGGAAGTACACCATCTCCTTCACTGCGGCAGATCACAGCTGAAAGACACAACACAGACAAATATTTGTTTACATAAAGATAAAGTGTAAACTGCCATTGAAAGAGCAAAACACACACTACAGTTACAGATCTTGAGTTTTTTAGTCTTTTAGATAAGACAGACTGACTGACACACACACTGGCACGAGGGTCAAGGTCACGCAGCCTCTCGTGTGACGTAAGCGCTTTGGAAAGTGTGAAATGCATAAAATATTGAAGCGCAGTGTTGTTTGCAACCGAGGTGGTATATTACTGCATACAGAAGCTGAACTGGTTTTGTGATTTGTATTTGTATCTGTTTCTTTTTGAAGATGGTGCTTGTGTGTGCTTATCCTGGATGCCTGTACTGAAAAACGTTAGATTACGTCCACGGGCATCATCGCAAGAGGAAAGACTAACTTTTCAAAGATTTCCTATCAATGATCCTGAGCGACTGAAGCTATGGCTGCTCGCTGACTCAAAACACCCGTTGAGTTACTCAAAATATTGAGGGTGTGCAGTGAACCTTTTTCCCCTCCCGATTTCAGACCAGCTGAGGGATCTGATGACGCTTGTGTCACGCGAGAGGCAGCGTGACTTCGACCCTCATGAACGTACATATCACAGAGGGCCAGAAGCGAACATTTTAAGTAAAAAGTTTTAAATATTGATCTATTTCTTACACCTAGCGTTTCACTTCAGAAGACATAAATTAGACCACTGGAGTCTTATAGATGACTTTTATGCTGCCTTTATGTGCTTTTTGGAGCTTCAAAGTTCTGGTCACCATTCACTTGGCTGAAATATTCTTCTAAAAATCTTCATTTGTGTTCTGCAGAAGAAAGAAAGTCATACACATCTGGGATGGCATGAGGGTGAGTAAATGATGAGAGAAAACAAAAAAGGTGGGTTATAGTACGTCTTGCTCCTCTTTTAGATTAGTAACGTATAGGCCATGCGAAATTTTGAAAATTCATGCAGGCTAACAATATATTGCACTTGAAATCCCCTATGGATATTGCACAAACATGACATAGAGTTCTATAATTGTATCTGCTGATTTCGATTAAAACATCCCATAAATACTTACCAATATAAATTGTTCAAACTAGTAAAATAGAAATTAAAATAAAGTTGTAAAGAAAATGCATGACAAATGTAAAGAAAAAAGCGTGTTAAGAAACGTGTTATTCTTCCAACCAAACGCCTTCCAGTGGCCCAAACAGGGCATTAAGTATTTGGGGTTTTTATTCTCTGCAAATTTGTCTGATTTAGTTAGAGTTAATTTTGACCCTTTAATAAAAAGGTTTTCGAGTGATGTGGGCAGGTGGGCTTCATTACATTTATCGATGATTGGGAAGGTTAATGTTATTAAAATGAATTGTATTCCAAAATTCAACTACCTGCTACAATCTCTCCCTGTAGATGTGCCCCTCTCTTATTTCAAGCAATTTGATAGCATAGCGAAGACCTTTATTTGGAATGGTAAACGTCCCAGATTACATTTCAATAAGTTGTTTTATTATTATGCGTTCGGTCTCAGACATTTGGCTCATTGGTCGCTTCCACCAGAGAGAGCCCCTCCCTGGTTTTGTATTGAACCGGAAGTTCTTGCCCCTATTTCGCCATTACAAAACCTTTCTATAAAACTAACTGGAGAAGTTATAGTGTCCATAGCACTCGATATGGACAAAAGTGTCCAGAGTGTTTAATTCTGACGTTTATTTAAATGTTGCCTCGAGCATATGGCTGAACCCTAAATTATGTATTAATAAGTCCCCTTTCTGCTGGTCAGAGTGGATTGTGAGGGGGGTTAATACACTCGATGACCTATATGAGAGTGGAGTGTTGAGATCTTTCGAAAATATGGTTCAACATTTTGGGATTCCCAGATCTCAGTTTTATAGGTATGTACAACTGCACCATCTGCTTTGTACTGTTTTGGGGAGTAGCATACACCCCCCTAAAGCAGCAGATAATCTGGGAGGGGTGATTACTGCTTTTGGAAAAGGTCATGAGGCATCAGTGTATTACTCCCTGCTAATTCAGAGTCTGGGGGACGGAGCTTTAACTTCTATCAAGAGATTATGGGAGAAAGATTTCAACTTGGTATTGGAGGAGGGAGTGTGGGCTAGTATTCTAAAAAACATCAAATCTGCATCTAGAGATGCAAGGGTGCTTCTTATGCAATTCAAGATTCTACATTGATTCTGTTCGACCCCTCTAGATTATATAGGCATGGTCTTAAATACACACCCACCTGCTGGCAATGCCAATCAGAAGATGGAGACACAACCCATGTTTTTTGGGGGGGTGTTAAGATCCAAGATTTTTGGTTGAAGGTTCAGAGTTGTTTGTGTGACGTTTTGGGCACTGAAGTTTTACTTTGCCCCAGACTCAGTATTTTGGGCGATGAGGCGGTCATAAATGTGGGGGACAAATATATAAAAAACTGGGTTCTGATCAGTGTTATTATTGGCAGACAAGTTATTTTAAGGGGTTGGCAGTTGGACGGAGCGCCATCATTTCCGGAGTGGTGTGCGGAGATGGGGAGGGCGGCAGCTTTTGAAGAAGGGGTATCTAGAGGATTGGGAAATTTGGACTTGTTTGTGGGAAAGTGGGGCAAATATTTGGCGTTTTTGGAGGGCTCTTGGGGAGGGACAGTGGAGAGAGAGGGGTAGTTGTTATGTGTGTGATTATTATAGTTTATTTTATTTTTTAATATTTGTTTTTGTGTGTCTATAATCATGTGGGACCACTGGGGTGTTCTTGTGGGTGGGGTTGGGGATGAAGGGGGGTTAAGTATTGATTCTGTTTTTGCTTTTATTTGACATAAAAAGTTGTGCATTTCTTCGCTATACCTTCATCCATCCCTTACTAAAATGAACTGTTTTATTACAGGTATATAACCATGATATTTGTGTTAAAACTGTAGTAGTAATACAGCGAAACCAAAACTATAGTAATAAGAATAACAAACACACCCGGTTAGTTTTACTATAGTGCAATCATGCTTCATTTTCATAAACCAATCAATGTTTTTATAAAACATGATTTTAAAAACAATACAAATGAATCATGGTGTTTAGTAAAACTGCTGTAATCATGTTATAGGTTTGTTTAGTTTTTTGGCAGAATAATTATTATTTTTATTACCATAGTTGTGTTTTTCCTGTATTATTACTGTATTTCCTGAGTTTTACCAGGAATATCATGGTTACAGTATGATTACTGTAGTAAAACTATATTTGTGGTTACTGCAAAACTATTTCCCAAAATAGAATAAAGTCTGACGTTCAATCAAGAGAATGACTTTAGATATTTGTTATATGGGTCTACAAGATATTTTCTTCACTGTCATGTTTTGTAAACACAATCCTGCGGTTGTCTGCGGTTATTAGTTTTGCTCCATCGTGTGAAACATGTTTCCATGGTGATCGTCACAGTGATTGTCCATGCACACAGACGGAGAGCTGATAGTGTCACTGACACTGATCAATCAAGTCTTTATTTATAGAGCACGACAGAAGCCGAGTGATCAATGACAGAGTTATATATATATATATATATACAGCATCATGTATTATCCTATATCAACCTATTCAAGGACCTATTCAAAACCTAAAGAATGAAAATATGTTTTCAAATGATCAGATTCAGTCTGCTGAATGATTTCAGAACAGAAAATGATTTTAGACGTCATGTTACATGTGCATAATGAGTAACTGATTAAATAACAAAACCAGAGACTGTCAAGCTCCAAAACACCATAAACGTGTCATAAACGTTTGGACATCAGTCTTATTGAACTCACGAGCTCATTAGTAGAAACTCCATCAGCTGAAGTGAATGTTTAAATAAAGGACACGTCCAACATGTGCTGGGATTCTACAGGATACTTTTTTATAACACTTTTATGGTGTTTTATTTCTCTTTTGTTTGGTTTCTTTTGGAGCTTTACAGAAGCTCAGACATTCTGTGAAACTTCTGAGTTCAGCGGAAGATTCAGATTTGAATGACACGACGGTGAGTCAATGATCAATTATTTGCAGAAAGATATGAATGTTTTTGTACGTTATGAAGAGACATATATATATATATATATATGTGAACATAACTGATCTGAATAACAAATGTTAATGTTGTAAACAGTATGATAAAACACTTCTATAAGCATCTGGAAATCTGTCACATATTTTGGAAAGTGTCCAAAAACAGGAGGGTCACTGAGATTAAGCAAGTTGGATTTGGCTGGTCATGTGATTACTGATATGACTGAAATCTTCTGGTCATGATTTTATACATTTGTTTTAAAAATTACTCTTAATTTCTTTAGGATTAAAACTTGTTCAATGAGGAGCAAATAAGTGAGTGCACCTTTAAATTATCTGAATGAGACTATCACACCTAGAGTCGCTAGTTTGAATCCAGGGTGTGCTGAGTGACTCCAGCCACGTCTCCTTAGCAACCAAATTGGCCCGATTGCTAGGGAGGGTAGAGTCACATGGGGTAACCTCCTCGTGGTTGCTATAATGTGGTTCTCGCTCTCGGTGGGGTGCGTGGTGAGTTGTGCGTGGATGCTGCGGAGAATAGCGTGAAGCCTCCACACGTGCTATGTCTCCACGGTAACGTGCTCAACAAGTCACGTGATAAGATGCGTGGATTAACGGTCTCAGACGTGGAGGCAACTGAGATTCGTCCTCCACCACCCGGATTGAGGCGAATCACTTCACCACCACGAGGACTTAGAGCGCTTTGGGAATTGGGCATTCCAAATTGGGGAGAAAATCAAAAATTCAAACAATCTTACAAATGTAGCCAATGAGAATCCCTGAAATTATCACATTCATTTTGAGACAAAATACTTATGTCTTTTTCAGTTTTGTTCAAGGTGATTATATCAAAGGTTTTTCAATAACTGTCCAATAAAGATGAAAGGAGAGTATTTGGGGTAAAAAGCCCCCCATAAAACAGTTTTTCTGACGTGGTAATTTTGAATAAGAATTATTTTTGTTACTCAAGCATCTTGCTTCCTCAAAGTATTTTCATTAGTTGACATTTTGCCCTATAAATATTGTCTGTATATTTACACCATATCACTATAAACCCCATTTGGGCCTTTTAACCCAAATGTGGGGGGCTGTTAGCCCAAGTGTGGGGTAAAAGACTCCCTCGCCACCTTTTAAAAAAAATGTAATCAAAACATCCTTCTGTTATTATTTATTTTCTCACAAATTATGTTGCACCATCAATATTCAATAAAACGAAATCTATTTTTTCAATCTTGATACACCTGGTTACCAGGAAAAAATACATAAATACAAATCCTAATGGTGTACCTTCAGCCCCTTTGTACACCATGAACAGCAATTTTAGTAATCTGTGATTTAATTCACACAGAGCATTTCAGATATTCTATTAAAGTCATCAGAGACTGATCCTCCAGAGGTGTGTGTGTGTGTGTGTGTGTGTGTGTGTGTGTGTGTGTGTGTTGTGCTGATGTCAGTGTAATGTTTACTCTAGTGACTGCTGTAATTCATAAACCCCTGACAACATCTCCTCTGTATAAACACACACGCACACTACACACTCGCAGAATCACACATTCACACACACACACACACACTCTCTCACACACAGATTCACACACACAGACTCACACACACACACACTCTCACGCACACTCTCACACACTCACACAGACACACACACCCTCACACACAGACTCTCTCACACACACACAGAATCTCTCTCTTACACACACACACACATCATATTCTGTTGTATGATATTCATAAAGAATTAAAACACGAGAATCATATGTCATGATGAACTCAATACAGTCTACTAATATTGATTATTAAATAATAACAATAATAAAATGTATTCTGTCTATAATGGCACATGACGGCCTGATCATTTCAACACAAAACCCGCATTTATAAACAATCATATATGTACATTTATAAACAATCATATATGTACATTTATAAACAGTCATATATGTACATTTATAAACAGTCATATATGTATATTTATAAACAGTCATATATGTACATTTATAAACAGTCATATATGTACATTTATAAACAATCATATATGTTTATAAATATACAATCATATATGTACATTTATAAACAATCATATATGTACATTTATAAACATTTATATATGTACATTTATAAACAGTCATATATGTATATTTATAAACAATCATATTGTTTATAAATAAACATTTATAAACAATCATATATATACATTTATAAACAGTCATATATGTATATTTATAAACATTTATATATGTACATTTATAAACAATCATATATGTTTATAAATATACAATCATATATGTACATTTATAAACAATCATATATGTATATTTATAAACAATCATATATGTACATTTATAAACAGTCATATATGTACATTTATAAACAGTCATATATGTACATTTATAAACATTTATATATGTACATTTATAAACAATCATATATGTTTATAAATATACAATCATATATGTACATTTATAAACAGTCATATATGTACATTTATAAACAGTCATATATGTACATTTATAAACAGTCATATATGTACATTTATAAACAATCATATATGTATATTTATAAACATTTATATATGTACATTTATAAACAGTCATATATGTATATTTATAAACAATCATATTGTTTATAAATAAACATTTATAAACAATCATATATGTACATTTATAAACAGTCATATATGTACATTTATAAACAGTCATATATGTACATTTATAAACATTTATATATGTACATTTATAAACAATCATATATGTTTATAAATATACAATCATATATGTACATTTATAAACAATCATATATGTACATTTATAAACAATCATATATGTACATTTATAAACAGTCATATATGTACATTTATAAACAATCATATATGTACATTTATAAACAATCATATATGTATATTTATAAACAATCATATATGTACATTTATAAACAATCATATATGTATATTTATAAACAATCATATATGTACATTTATAAACAATCATATATGTTTATAAATATACAATCATATATGTACATTTATAAACAATCATATATGTACATTTATAAACAATCATATATGTATATTTATAAACATTTATATATGTACATTTATAAACAGTCATATATGTATATTTATAAACAATCATATTGTTTATAAATAAACATTTATAAACAATCATATATGTACATTTATAAACAGTCATATATGTACATTTATAAACAGTCATATATGTACATTTATAAACAATCATATATGTACATTTATATTCTTAAACGTGAAATGTGTTTTGATTTTAATCATAACATTAAATAAAAGGACATTTCTGCAGATGAATGTTTATTATGTAGGCCCTGCGGATATTTAGTATTTTAAATAAAACAAATCGATTTGAACGCGTCGATGATCTGAAAATAATGATTTATTAATTATAATAATCGTGTAGACTATAAATATATATTGATATATTAATGATGATGTTTTTAATCGTCTTATTTGTGTGAGAGCAAATGAAATGAGATGTCTGTACCTCACATTCAGATGCTGTTTTCATCTTTTGTTTCTCCATCATGAATCCGCTCCGTTTCTCATCATGAACATTTTTATTTTATTTCATCAGAAATCAGTCGCCGCATCCGCGAGCGCGTCACACGAGACGACCAGGCGCGAGCACGAGATCAGGCTCGCCGCGGACACGCGCACACTCACATCAGATCCATTTATTTATTTATTTATTTATTTATTTATAGTTCCTTCAACACAGTACAGAGAATCATACACCATGCATTTATTTACCATATTAAAAAGGAAGAAGAAATTAAGCCTGGAAAGAAGGGTAAAAACAAATAAATAAATAAAATATATAAAAAGTAAATATTATAAGTATATTAAATAACCTATATATATATATATATATAAAGAGGTCATTAAAGGAAACAATTTATACATGGCTGATTCTCAGATTACAGGCATATTTCTGTCTCTGGGATGTATTTCTAGGAAAAACTCATTTCACACAATTATTTTAAATGTCCATAGTCAGTTTACACAAAGACAGATCTACACTTTTTTATTGTGTCTCAAGATAATTATTTTAGTACATTTTATTTGTGTTTTCTGGCAGAAAATGCATGTTTTGGTGTTGTCCCGAACCCTGAGTTTCAAATGTAATGCCATATTGAAATTAAATATTTCCAACAAAATGTTGCAACTTTAAGTGTATTTTAATTAAACATTGTTTAAGCTAGCATATTATTAGCAAATTTACATCTGGATTTTGTTCTTTATTCTCTTTAATATATACATGTCCCTTAATGTATCCGTCATTACCAACACACTCTACATAATGCTCTGAAATAACGTTTTTTTCAACATTACGTTTAATTGGTAGCCGGTATTTTTCTCCCTTTTTCTCCCCAATTTGGAATGCCCAATTCCCAATGTGCTCTAAGTCCTCGTGGTGGTGTAGTGACTCACCTCAATCCGGGTGGCAGAGGACGAATCTCAGTTGCCTCCACGTCTGAGACCGTCAATCCGCGCATCTTATCACGTGACTTGTTGAGCGTGTTACCACGGAGACATAGTGCGTGTGGAGGCTTCACGCTATTCTCCGCACCATCCATGCACAACTCACCACACACCCCACCGAGAGCGAGAACCACATTATAGTGACCACGAGGAGGTTACCCCATGTGACTCTACCCTCCCTAGCAACCGGACCAATCTGGTTGCTTAGGAGACCTGGCTTGAGTCACTCAGCACACCCTGGATTCGAGTAGCCACGGTAACTTAACTTGAGATGCTAGTGGAGCACATGTCTGTCAAGAGAGAAGACTGGTGTTTCGATGTCCAGAAGGGTAAGAAAATTGACTCTTTATTCTTCGTGATAGGCATGTACACTTATTACGTGACATCACTAAACAAGTCATATTTTTGTTAACTTACAGTAAATTATTTTGATGACTTTTCTATGTAATTTACTGTACTTTACAGGTAGCTATCAGATATCATCACCAGCAGGTCAGCTTGTGATGGTGATTACAGGTCGTGATGGTAATGACAACACCCAAAATTCCAGCAACCCATTTCTGAGAAATACCCACATACGTTAATGTAAAGACTTTTTGTCAACAGAGAGTGATACAGTTTTCAGATAATGTTTGACCTCTTTCTAAAATACAGAGAAAATAGACTTACTGTTAGACAAGTTACATTTATGAATGTAAAATAAATCAAGTTTATAATACAGCAAGCACTTTCTTTTGTGGGATCTAACTTAAGATATAATAAGATAATATTCTGAAAATGCATTGAAAACTCTTGCAAGATATTATTTGTAATAAACATACTAATGTCTCTCCATAGCTGTAGAGTATAATGACCAAAACAAATGCAAAACTTCATGATGTCATCATCAGATCATCAGTGTAATTTACGGGTGGGACGGACAGGTGGGACATGTCCCCACCACTTTTTGGAAGCGCTTTCATCAGGTAAGTGTCTAATGCAGAAAAAACTTCTTTGTTCATGTATTATGATAACTGGTGATCCAGCACTAGAGTTAGTTATTTTTAATGTTATGATTCGTGCTCGTTGCAGCTGTTGTGCCGTTGAGTGACAGCGGGCAGCGATGCTCTCTTGTGCATCCAGACACATGCTACTACACTCTTCCACAGCTTGCAATCCTTTCCAGTTAAATCGCAATGCAAACGATATGTCCCGCGCTCATCAGTGGACTTTCTGACCCAGAGCAGCCCACCAAACTCAGCCCGCAACACACCACACCGGCTCATCGATTTCATTTTCCGGCTCAACTTCAGATTTTTCTGTTGAAAAAAATACATTTCTATTGACTGCTAGTCATGACAACAGGCCCCACCAGTGCAAAAATTGTCATAACTTTAAAGAGCCCATATTATGCTCATTTACAGGTTCGTAATTTTATTTTGGGGGTCTACTAGAATAGCTTTACATGTTCAAAAAACACATTATGTTTCTCATACTGTAGATCGCTCTTTTCGCCCTCGGTCTGAAACGCTCTGTTGTAGCTCCTGTCTCTTTAAAGCCCCCCTTTCCGAAAAGCCCAGTCTGCTCTGATTGGTCAACCGCTTGGAGCATGTGTTGGAAATGTAACGCCCTTTACCATGACCGAGTAACAGGCTTCCTGAGCAGCTGTAAACACTATTGTAACTACAGTAAATACTAACTGCGCAGGTGGTTTCGGGTCGATCAGCTTGTTCTTCTAAACTTATATCGGCAGTGTTTTAATTCCTTCCCCAGCAGATTATTCTTGAAAGGGAAAAGCCCAATGCTTTGACAAGCGCTGTTTCTGCCATCATTTAAACTAAGTTAACCTCAAACACTCAAATAGCCACAAAGTAATATTGTTCATGACTTATTTCCTGCATTTTTATCAGGCGTGAGCATTATACAGCAAGCCACACTTCAGCTCCCAGTAATGCTTTGTGCTATGAATAAATTATGCAAATGATGCTGTATTGCTCATAGCATTAATGTTTGCTGATTTTATTTACGCTGCTGTTATTGTATTTGTTATAACTTGCAGTTATTTGTCATTTTGTGATTGTGAGTTCATCCTATCCTTAATATGTTGTTTTTGGGTGTCACCATTACTGTGATTTGTATGTCAAATAATGAAGTCCATGTGAGTTAAGCGGTAAACACGCGCATGAGGAAACCGCGCCACTATGGAAGTGATTTCAAAATAAAAGCCATTGTGTTTTGACCTTACTAAGTTTATTGAATTCTCACTGTTACGGGTTCCTGCACGGCCATGTTGGAGCCCAGTCGGACGGGCGGTACTTGTGTAGCAGCGGCCGGCCCAAATTACCCAGCGGCCCACTGGGAAAACGCCCAGTGCTCCTGATGGCCAGTCCGCCCCTGCCGCTCATTATGAACATCCGCTGACGTACAGATGCAGTCTTTGTTTATTTACTGAAAGTTATTCTTTTTGTCTTTTCACTCTGAAAATATTACCCATATTTTCATTTATTAATACACTATTGGTTGTTGGAAGTGAATTGTGCTGTTGAAAATATGTAAGTTAAAATTTTTATAATGTTTTTATTGTGTGAAAATAAATGTAAAAGTTAATGATTTTTGCTCATTTTTATTTTCAATACTTTGCACATTAAAAAATGCTTAACTGTTAAATTGCGTCATCCATAATTCCTGTAAAATATGAAATATAAGCAATATTGCTCAATACACTGCATAAAACTTAATAAAAAAATAATAAAAAAGCTTTATTCTATAAACATGTTTAATCCATTAATAGCTACTAATACAAACCTTTTAAATGATGTTTCGACTTGTCATTTATATAAGACGACCACAGACTGCTTTACACAACTTATCAGTATGTGTTTTCATACAACAAATAAAAAGCATTAAAGTGTATATTTTAATACATAAAATGAGAAAGAACCTGTGGTAGTAGTTGGTACATTTTTAATTTACTAGACCGTGTATTGTATGCCACACTGACTGATAAATGACCAGCGGTGTTGGGCAAGAACAAACTAAATAACGTGATTATTGGGCGAGAAGGATAACAAAGAGGTATATAAATATACACATAAATAATATTTTAATTATGATGCTGCTATTAAGTCATCCCAAACATGTTATATAATGTTGAATATATTCATTTATACTAAAATAAATATGTGCTTCACTTACGTTTCACTATCTGATAATAATAAAAAAACGATTACTCGGGAAGGCGGAGTGTGGCCGGGATACATGTAAATGTAACTCTGGGATACATTTAGCCGCTCTGAAGCGGTATTGACACTAGTGTGGATTTAGTGCGGGTTAAGTGCACTGAGCTTTGGCATGTTTTACACATGGGACAGTCTTGAACACTTCCTGTCATGTGCACCTGCACTCAAGTGGCCAAGGCTGCAAGTGTGGGTATTGGGACAGGGCCATATTCTAATTAATATTCATAAGTTTTACCTTTTCGTGACCCCCCCCCCCCCACCCCCACACCCACCCAAAAACAAATGTCCCCTCCACTTATTAAAACAAAGTGACGCCCATGATCAGCTCCATATGAATCCACATCAGACCAGATGAGTGTGTTTGTGCTTATTAATGAGCTATAAACATATCACTTCTTTGATACAATGTTTCTATTTTCTTTATTATTATTATTTTTTACAGGTCTCTGTATTCTTGCAGAGTTAGGGCTATTGTTAGGGTTTATTTTGGGAACATTTGATTGCATAAAGATGATTGTGAGCTCCGCCTTCTGGTGTTTTTCACTGTTGCAGCTGATTCTGATCACTCACAGATCAATTAATCGATCACAGTTTTAGACTGATATAATCACACGATTATGTTGTGTGTCTGATGTTACGTGTGTACTGATGCTGTTGCTGTGGTAACAGAACTGCTGAGTAGAGCTTGTTCTTTTGTGTCTGTTGTCATGGTGACTAATATAGCTGCATCAATTCCCATTTACTTCAGACTTTCAGCATAACTAAAGAAGCGACAAACACTTTTTTCAGAAGTCAGAATTTGTGTTTAATGCCTTTGAATAAGTTGAAGCATTTTCATTTACATTGATGGAAGAACCATGAGCTTATAGAACACTTCCTTCATGCCCTTCATAAATGTGTCACATAATTAAAGTTGAAAGAAACAGTACAGTCATATTGTAACAAAGGAAAAACAGCAGAGAATGTAGCACTTACTGAGGAACTAGAACAAGTTTAATTCCCCTTCATGAAAACTAACTGAAAATCACTAATTAGCAACTTTAGTCTGAAGTTCAGAAGAGTCTAAAAAGTAAAATATACTCCAATTAAAACAAGTCTTATATGTGTATATACATTCTATGCATATGTACAGGATTACAGAGATCATGTGTGCGTCATGATCCGAGAGCGAGTAACTACAGATGAACACGTCACATTCGATCCACATTCCTGATTCCTCCGTCAACCGTCAATGTGCCAAACCTGAAACACAAACACATCACTGTGTTATCACTGTACGTCTGACGACTGCATGGATTATGAAGGATAATGAGTTCATGTTCACCTCTCCAGGAACAGGTTATTCTCCGCTAACTCTTTCACCACACCCTCCATCTCCTCCTTCAGTTTCTTCATCCTGTAATCCAACAGTCTGCCGTTACCATGGTGAATTTACACCGCATCACTACAGCAGGGTTTCTCAAGCGTTTTTGAAATAACCCCACCAGCACCATCACAACAAATATGATATTATTTACTTGAAGTATAAAGATGATCTCAGTGATTCCAATAAGTGTAAATAAACATACAGTATGAAGCGCCGGGCGCTGCGCTGTCCTTTTCTGTTTCATTTACATCCAGTGATTGTACAGCGATATACAAGTGAGAAATACAACAATACGAAGCAGACCGCACATACTCGGCAAACAAACACCATAAAATGATGTTAGGGAGACAGTCCGTTGCTCAGCTGAGGGTTTTAGCGTCATCCGCAGGACGAAATATCACAAGAACACTACAAAGCTGATTTTTTCATAAATGATTATAATTTCCTCCTATAGTCAAAGCACCATATTCTTCTGAAGGAAAAGAAACATTTGAGGATTAATGCATTTTTATTTCTTCCTATAATATCACATTATTGTTGATAATTAAACAACAGTAATGATACAATAACACAGTTTAATCATTGTTTAACGTTTCATATTATGTCATTGATACATTTTTGCTTTTCTGCAAATAAAAGGAAGAAAGGGAGAAAATGTTTTTCATAAGTAGGTTATTCCTACATCTCTCTTCTGTTCCGCAGAAAACGGGACGCCTTTTATGTTCACATGGAAAATTATATATACCGAATAAAAACAATGAATAAACATATATTGGCTACTATTACACAGATGGTGGTTAAAATAAGGGAAATATGATTGTGTTTGACGTGAAGCTGGATCAATAATATGACAGTAGCATACTTTATCTAGCGAGATTAGGCAAAATAATTATAAGTTTATGAATTCAGAAACAGGGACCTTGCTAATCCGGTGCTAGTCAGCTGTGGCTTGTGAATATTCACACTCATTGTGGTCAATATCACTTGAAATGCATGTTGTTGTTGTTTTTGTTTTTTGTTTATTTTCTCCCCAATTCCCAATGCAGCTCTAAGTCCTCGTGGTGGTGTAGTGACTCGCCTCGATCCGGGTGGCGGAGGACGAATCTCAGTTGCCTCCGCGTCTGAGACCGTCAATCCGTGCATCTTATCACGTGACTTGTTGAGCGCGTTACCGTGGAGACGTAGTGCGTGTGGAGACTTCACGCTATTCTCCACAGCATCCACACACAACTCACCACGCGCCCCACCGAGAGTGAGAACCACATTATAGAGGTTACCCCATGTGACCCTACCCTCCCTAGCAACCGGGCCAATTTGGTTGCTTAGGAG
>NC_059390.1:297500-305000 GCF_019703515.2 Myxocyprinus asiaticus
GTTGTATAGACTGTATGTGCGGTCTCACGTGTTGTATGTGTGGATGTAGATGTGGTGAAGCGTCGCTTGCTGTAAACTGAACACATAGACCACAATACGGTGTAAAATATCACTGGTTTCTGCAAAGAACTGGTCAAAACCCCAACACTTCTCCTGATCCGCTTCCAGAATGTTCGCCAACACGGGAGTGAGAAGACTCTGAAGACCCCTGAGACACAGAGATCAAACTATTTAGACCACGTTCAATTGATGGAATCAGTCGGACAAAAGGTCAAAGGTCAGAGTGCGAGCAACCAAAACAAGGCCATTTTGTTGGTCAATATCCAGTGGGGTTTTAGAGTAGCAAATTTATGAGTGAAATAGGCTCTGTGGTTAACTGCAGAGGTCGACTGATAGTGGATTTTGCCGATACGATAAGCTGGTGGAAAAGTCAGATAACACATTAATCGGCCGATAGTTTTAAAAAAATCAATTTCTAGAATGATAAAGAATTTCTTAAGTCGTTCCATTTATGACGGGCACATACACTGAGGCTACAAGAGTCCAAAATGAACAAAATCCCAAAAGCAGTTTATTGTGCAACCAAAATCCCAGAAAAATGAAGATCTGGCGCATAATGCGGGACTTTTAACTGTGAACAAGTCCGGAATACACCAGCGACTTGTATTTTGAAATGATGAGACTATTGCTCCGTTACGATGCTCTATATGCAAGTATTTACCAAATTAAGCTTTTTATAACCTACATATTCTCCAGATGAAGAGTTTTGTATATATATATATATATATATATATATATTTCACCAGATAAAGTTAACTGATAAAAAATATCGGCAACTATCAGCATTGATTTTTGCCAATAACCAATAGTTCCTATTAGCAACGATCGATATATCGGTCTACCTCGAGATGACTGCAAAAACATATTTTTCTTAAACAGTATTTATGTCTTTGTTTTCCAGAAATTATCTAAACATTCTTAAAACAAGATAAATTTACTTGACAAGCAAAATGGCATGAGATATAAAGTCTTGTTTTCAGATCTGACAAAACTGAGTTTATAATTAAAACAGGAAAAAGAAAATAATAATCTGCCAATGGGGTAAGAAAAATAAACTTCCCTTTGAATTAAAATTATTTATCTTACCCTATTGTCAAACGCCTTTTTTTTTTTTTTTTTTTTTTTTTTAAAGGGACAGTTCACCCAAAAATGTAAATTCTCTCATCATTTACTCACCCTCATGCCATCCCAGATGTGTGTGACTTTCTTTCATCTGCACAACACAAATGAAGATTTTTAGAAGAATATTTCAGCTCTGTAGGTCCATACAATGCAAGTGAATGGTGACCAGGACTTTGAAGCTCCAAAAAGCACATAAAGGCAGCATAAAAGTAATCCATCAGACTCCAGTGGTTTAATCCATGTCTTCAGAAGTGATGTGATAGGTGTGGGTGAGGAAAAAAAAATCAATATTAAAGTTATTTTTTTTTACTATAAATCTCCACTTTCACTTTCACTTTTACATCTGAAAGTCACATGTTATGCCTGTTTAGCTTTACTTTCAAATCTGAAAGTGAAAGTGGAGATTTATAGTAAAAAAAAAAAAAAAAAAAAAGGGCTTAAATATTGATCTGTTTCTCACCCACACCTATCATATCACTTCTGAAGACATGGATTAAACCACTGGTAAATTCTGGTCACCATTCACTTGCATTGTATGGAACTACAGAGCTGAAATATTCTCTAAAAATCTTCATTTGTGTTCAGCAGAAGAAAGAAAGTCACACACATCTGGGATGACATGAGGGTGAGTAAATGATGAGAGAATAAATTGGATTTGGATGAACTGTCCCTTTAAGCATAAAGTTCACTAAATTTAGCTTGTCAAGTAAATAAATCATGTTTAAGAATGTTTAGATCATATTTTTACTAGAAAACAAGTCAAAAATACTTTGCAGTGTTAACATTACTTGAAAAGACTTCCATGTTTTGTTCTACGTTTTAACTTGATGTGTAATTAATGAGACTGTAGCAACTCCTGAGCAACTTAAGTTTTTTTTAAATTCATGTTTGAGGTCTGACTGTAATTTACTGAATGTTCTAGAACAAAACATTAATAATGTCTCTGTTATAAGAACGTTTCAAGTAACCATGCAGACCTTATTTTACTCATAATCAAAAACCGCTGCTCTAAAACCCCCATAGAAGCTCAAACATGCTGATTCTCTTCAGGGTTTGTCATGTGACTGAATGTCGATGTGTGTGATGTACTTTGACAGGCTGCAGGACACGGGCATCTCTGTGCACCACTCGATCTTTCCATTCTCAAACTTCTGATGTCCCGAGATGGCGCCTGGCGGCTTCTCTGTGATGATTTTATACCTGATGATGACACAAACAACCCGTCAAACTCATAACCTTCGTCACGTTCACGACAGGTCATATGAAACATTTCACCGTTGTCTCACGTGCGTACATCACTTCTTTGTTTCTGCGTGGCCCTTCAAACGGTCTGAACGGCAGACTGCCGGTGGCGGCGTGATAAAACGTCACTCCGATACTCCACAAGTCCACCGTGGCTCCATATTTCTTCTGATGATCTTTCCTCAGAACTGCACGTTCGTACATGTCAGGATGCTACGACACACACAGATAGACAGATCAGACATAGTTATGTTTCATTGACGTTTTATTCCTCAAGAGAAACAAAAACAGACACACGAATCCGTTGTTGTCATCCAGTAAGAGTATCGAGCGGTAAAGCGAAAATGGATACGAGCATAGTGCAGGGATAGGCTTAGATTATTGGGAGGGTCATTAGATCTTGGGAGAATTTGATGAGAAACGTTCGAGTTCATATTGAGATCTCTGAGACTTTGGCGAATCTGCGCACAGTTTGGGACATTAGCTGGGTTTCCATTCACATATGTTTATGCGCTTTTTGGGATATTGCATAAAAGCTGCTGGATGGAAAAAACAAAACATTCGCTTGAGGTGGATTCATTTTTATTGAATAAGAAGTAATGTGCATAAACTATGATGAAAAACACATTTCCCGAATACAAGATGCGCATCATGTAGGGTGAGCGATATGACGATATATATCATAGCGACAATATAAACTGTCAGTCGAAAGAGATTTTGCTATATCATGTATATCACGATATGTAAATATCCATGTGAGCAGCGTGGCTTATCTGTCAGTGGCCAGAGAATTTAAGAAACATGGACAGGTTCCAGCCAGGTCTCCTAAGCAACCAAATTGTCCCGGTTGCTAGGGAGGGTAGAGTCACATGGGGTAACCGCTATAATGTGGTTCTCGCTCTCGGTGGGGCGTGTGGTGAGTTGTGCGTGGATGCCGCGGAGAATAGCGTGAAGCCTCCACACGCGCTACGTCTCCGCGGTAATGCGCTCAACAAGTCACGTGATAAGATGCGCAGATTGACGGTCTCAGACGCGGAGGCAACTGAGATTCATCCTCCGCCACCCGGATTGAGGCGAGTCACTACACCACCACGAGGACTTAGAGCACATTGGGAATTGGGCATTCCAAATTGGGGAGAAAATCCAAAAAAAAAAAAAGGTTTAAAACATTTTGGAGGCCGCTCCAGCAAATTCAATTACATTCATCTTGCGTTCAGCGTTTCATTAGCGCTTACTATGCTTCTCATCTGACACGCGCATCTGTGTTTCATGTGAGCGTTGCGTGCACTATCTCTGGAGCACGCAAGTGCGCACGAGTCCAGCAGGATTCTCGATATTTACAGGAGAGCGCAGAGTGGGATTATGTGTGCGCCACTAAATCAGGAAACCAGGAAAAACATCTCAACAGAACAGGACTCCCCCCAAACAAGTCAAGAAAATGAAGAGGAGCTTGTTATTAAAACAGGTGCGACATAAGGCGGCCTGGGTATCTCAGCGAGTATTGACGCTGACTATCACACCTGGAGTCACGAGTTTGAATCCAGGGCGTGCTGAGTGACTCCACTCAGGTCTCCTAAGCAACCAAATTGGCCCGGTTGCTAGGGAGGGTAGAGTCACATGGGGTAACCTCCTCGTGGTCGTGATTAGTGGTTCTCGCTCTCAATGGGGCGTGTGGTAAGTTGTGTGTGGATCGTGGAGAGTAGCATGAGCCTCCACATGCTGTGAGTCTCCGCGGTGTCATGCACAACGAGTCACGTGATAAGATGCACGGATTGACGGTCTCAGAAGCGGAGACCACTGAGACTTGTCCTCCGCCACCCGGACTGAGGTGAGTAACTAAGTAGTGGGAATTGGGCATTCCAAATTGGGAGAAAAGGGGATAAAAAAAAAAAAACAGGTGCAACATCTGTGGTGTAGGTTCACAAGACTCAACACAGAGCAGGAAAATATAATCTGCAAACTGTGTCGCACGATGGTAATCAACGGTGAAGTCATAAGAATGGAGGAACACACACACATAGTGCTCTCAGAACTGTGTGACGCGCTGTCACTCAGACTTGAGACGAAGTTCTCAACAGTGTTTTGTCTGTGTGTTCTAAACCGGGAGTATTTTATTAATAAAACTGTCACAATAGCTACAATTCCATTGTTTGTGCGATATGCGAAAAGCATAATAAATTCTGAACTTTGATGGAAACATAGTTACTGATGAGATCTCTACTGAGACTCAGGAGAAACATCTGGAACGTCAGGAAAACTCTTCGTTCTGTGACATCAACAAACCACCAAAATACCCATTTTTTACCCATAATCCTCAGCTCACCAGATATTCCTCTGTGCCATAGAGCGACACAAACTGCTCGTCATCTTCCAGCTCACGCGCCGCTCCGAAGTCAGTCAGCTTATAGACGGATCGCCCGTCTTCTCCGATCATTCGCATGATGTTTCCCGGTTTGATGTCTCGATGAACGATTCCGTACTCTCTCAAATGATTCATTCCTGCAACTGTCACACACACATCAAACACACTCTCTCTGCGCTCGTTACATACAAACACTGGACAGATATGGCGCTTTATAACGTGTGTTAGGATTTCAAAAACAACAATGATATAAGCACAGTTACTGTTAAATTATGTAAATCACTCAAACTGTGATATAAGAGTTTGATCATACCGCCCGCCCCGACATATTCAGATCTATAAATTACCAACATCCTGTAGCACTATGAGAAACTCGTCCTCCGGGAGCCCGTAAGCGTTAGTTGGTTCTTCCAGCACCGTATATAAACTGCCGCAGGGACAATACTCCATCACCAGAACCTTATGACGTGTGTTTGACTGACAGAATCAATCACAGCAGGAAACAAACCAGTTCATCTCATTCAGAACAATGAACTTTCATAGTTTGGAGTGTAACAAAAGTATGAGGAAGCATCATATGAAACGGGAAAAATAGAAGCAGATAATAGAATGAAAACACAATGAAAGCGAGTCTCACCTCCTCCTCCACAGCGAACAGCTTCACGATGTTTTTGTGGTTCAGTTTTTTAAGCACTTCAAACTCTCTCATCTGAACATCCAGTGGACGCAGGAAACTCAGATTATTAAACACTTTGACTGCATAAAGATCACCTGTTTTCTACAGAGAAAGAGAGATTTTCAATTGCACTTTACATTTTAATGCATATATCGGGT
This sequence comes from Myxocyprinus asiaticus, assembly GCF_019703515.2. Lineage (NCBI taxonomy): Eukaryota > Metazoa > Chordata > Actinopteri > Cypriniformes > Catostomidae > Myxocyprinus > Myxocyprinus asiaticus. The sequence goes on from NC_059390.1 coordinate 303,121, forward strand.
CTTTAGTGACCCATGACCTCATTCCACCCCCCGTACCTCATCCATTTTACCCACAGCTCTTTAGTATCCTCAATTCATTTTTCTTTTGAATTGTCTAATAAAAAAAATTGACAAAATTGAGAAGAAAACATTTTTTTTTGGAATGCCCAATTCCCAATGCGCTCTAATCTCAGTTGCCTCCACGTCTGAGACCGTCAATCTGCGCATCTTATCACATGACTTGTTGAGCGTGTTACCGTGGAGACGTAACGTGTGTGGAGGCATCCACGCACAACTCGCCACGTGCCCCACCGAGAACGAACCACATTATAGCGACCACGAGGAGGTTACCCCATGTGACTCTACCCTCCCTAGCAACTGGGCCAATTTGGTTGCTAAGGAGACCTGGCTGGAGTCACTCAGCACACCCTGGATTCAAACTCACGACTCCAGGATTGATAGTCAGCATCAATACTCGCTGAGATACCCAGACCCCCAAATATATTGTTTAATTATCAAAAGTGTACAGGGTCTTTAGTGACCTGAGATATGTAATAGTGTTGTAATAGATATTTCCACTTGTTTAAAGCTTGTCAAAGCATATTGTCAGACACTGCCGACGTAAAGACACAAAAATCGCAGTGTTAAAATATAAGCAATTTATCTGCAAAATAGCTGAATTATCTTTTCTGCAAAGATCTGTCTAAGAGGTATGTGTTTATACTTTACATTTAAATTTATTTATTTATGATGTTTATTTATTGAGGTGGTGTATGTACAGTATCTCATTTTATTTAAGTTTTTCCCCACATTGCTGTAGCTACCAGATTTTCACTGATATTTTAAGTTTTATTCACTTTTGCACATCTTCTGGCCAACTTTTTGTTTCATTGATTTTATTGTACTAAATAAACATTTACAAATAGTTATGTGGGTAAGTGACATGAAATGTCAAACATTGTCAGCAGCATCTTACGTCATGACATTCTTCATCTTAAAGGGACAGTTCACCCAAAAATGAAAATTCTCTCATCATTTACTCAGCCTCATGCCGTCCCAGATGTGTGTGACTTTCTTTCTTCTGCAGAACACAAAAGAAGATTTTTAGGAGAATATTTCAGCTCTGTAGGTCCATACAATGCAAGTGAATGGTGACCAGAACTTTGAAGCTCCAAAAAGCACATAAAGGAAGCATAAAAGTAATCCATAAGACTCCAGTGGTTTAATCCATGTCTTCAGAAGGAATATGATAGGTGTGGGTGAGAAACAGATCAATATTTAAGTCCTTTTTTTACTAAAAACTGAAGCGCAGTGTTGTTTACAACAGAGGAGCATAGAGAATCATACATAGATGCCTCATTCTTGGAGCGGTCAACAAGGAGAACTGTTTGAATCAGTCTGAATGCAAGTGAATGGAGGAGATGTCTCAGACCGACTGCTGCATAAACTGTGTTTGTGTGGAAACAGTATCTCGGTCCATAGAAACATCTGCTAATAAGGGATCTACATATGAATATCTATGGCAGTTTGAACTCTGCCCTCGTCAACGTACAAACCTCAAGCTGGCCGGAAACGAACATTTTTAGTAAAATAAAAGTTTTATACATGGATCTGTTTCTCACCCACACCTATCATATTCCTTCTGAAGACATGGATTAAACCACTGGAGTCTTATGGATTACTTTTATGCTGCCTTTATGTGCTTTTTGGAGCTTCAAAGTTCTGGTCACCATTCACTTGCATTGTATGGACCTACAGAGCTGAAATATTCTTCTAAAAATCTTCATTTGTGTTCTGCAGAAGAAAGAAAGTCACACACATCTGGCAAGGTCTCAGTATTACAATTTTTCTGACATTCATTTAAAGATTCTGCAAAATCCCTAAACCAAATTCTTCAAAGT
>NC_059390.1:307500-310000 GCF_019703515.2 Myxocyprinus asiaticus
TTTTACTGAGTACATTATTACTTAGTATTAAATTATTACACTGAGACATTTGTTTCATATAGCTTAGCTTTTTAAAAATGGTACCACCCCTGGAGTTCGCTACCTCGCCAGTTCAAATCCCACTGAGTGACTCCAGCCAGGTCTCCTAAGCAACCAAATTGGCCCGGTTGCTAGGGAGGGTAGAGTCACATGGGGTAACCTCCTCGCGGTCACTATAATGTGGTTAATTCCCAGTGGGACACATGGTGAGTTGAGCATGGTTGCCTCCACAGCACTATGTCTCCATGGCAACACACTCAACAAGCCAGGTGATAAGATGTGCAGGCTGACAGTCTCAGATGTGGAGGCAGCTGGGATTCATCCTCCACAACCCAGACTGAGGCAGATCACTACACCACCACAAGGACTTAGAGCACATTGGAAATTGGGAGAAGAAGTATATACATTATCACTATAATGTGCTCCTCATTTTAACAGCTCCTCCGCTGTACATAAATGCCATGGGGTGAATTATCTGCTTTTGTATATTAACATGTAGTGGTCTTGGAAATATGCATAAGTGAAATTAAGTGAATCTGGAACGCTTTATAAAAATGACGCGCTCAGCACACGGAACCGAATGGAGCACATCTGTTACTCTGAGTTGTGAACCGCTCTGAATACACTGTAATAATACTTATACACAATACAGACGGGACAGAACAGCGTGCATAGACTTTGAAGCGAACAGCTTGATTTATCTATCAATTTAATTAAATTGGCGTAGCCCATTGCGGTTAAATAATCGCACAATGTCATAACGCGATTTTATTTGAATTAAATGTGCAGCCCTAATATAAAAAGTGTGTGTGTGTGTTATATGCAGTGTTGGGTGTAATGCATTACTATGTAATTAAATTACTTTTTCATTGAAAAAACTAAAGTAATGGATTACTCTTAATTTTTCAGTAATTTAATTACAGTTACTTCTGATGTAATTGTGTTAAATACTGTATAGACTATATAAAAATTCTGTATAAAACAATAGTGAATTAAAATCGAAATTTAATGTCTTATGTTTTCTCATTTAACGCCGCACCCTTAAATTCTTTGGCCGGTTCATGAATAATGTATGTAATTTTATATAATTTATTTGAATGAATTAAAAGAACAGTTTCATGTCTATCCTTGTATTTTTCATCTGGACGAGGTTGATCAGGATTTAAGAAAGTAATTAGTAATAAGTAATGCAATTACTTTTCAGGCAGAGTCATTAGTAACCTAATTACACTGTAGAAGATGTAATTAGTAGTTAGTAATTAATTACTTTTCAATTAATTACCCAGCATTGGTTATATGAATATATACTGTATTAATGACCATTAAGTGTGCTACAGTAATAAAACAAAACATTAAAATGTGAATATGCATGTGCATTAAAACATCCACTACGTCACTAAAATCAATACGTATGGGATTAGATCTCGCTACAGTCTGCAGCGAGGAGTTCATGGGGAATTTTCTGGGTTATTCAGGAAGCAGTATTCTAGTAAAAAAAAAGCAGCCACTTAAACACTCGTCGTTGAATACTGCACACTATTTCACATACAATTTGAATTAATAATAGTACACAGTGTGTTCTGTGCATTCTCTAGTATGTAGAATGCTAGTATTCCATTGTGAATGAAACCATACATTACTGGTAAGATCATATTAGAGGAGAACATAAAAACTACTGCTGTATATGAATGGCGAGGATTACAAAAAATGTGTTTTTTTTTTTTTTTTTTAACAAAATATCATTATGCATTCTAATGTTTATAGACATGAGAGAAACAATTGTCTTTGTGGATGTGAAGTACAGAAGTGTGCTGATACGGAAGTGTGCTGGTACCGGAGTGTGCTGATAGGTGGCGCAGCTGAGCGCAGAGCGGGATTGATAAACCAGATTCAGACAGAAGAAGTGCTGTTTCTTTAGACTTTGCTTCAACTCTTTAAGATTTGTAAATATAAACATATGAGAAATGTAACCTCAAAATAATGAGAAATTATTCTCAATATAATCCTACCTCTATAGCCAGACAATTTAATTTCCGGTGTCGGACTGTTATGTTTATAAGCAGTATTGTTCTTCACGTTACAGTATAAGCAGAGTGGCGCAGCGGAAGCGTGCTGGGCCCATAACCCAGAGGTCGATGGATCGAAACCATCCTCTGCTAGCTTTTTGTTGTTGTTCTTTTTAAATCTCAATATTATGAGAAATGGTTTGATATTAACATCAAACAAACACCAAAATAAGTAAAACTTGAATAAACGATTTAATTAAACAATTTAAACAAGTTGCAACCCTTAACACGATTTTAGCAATATTAGCTACAGTAACTATGGCATTTATTTTAAAAAACTATAAATACACATAAGCTATTCTCCTATCAATCACAACTGGTCTCAATCCCTAATTATGTGTCTATAAAATGTACATGTTGTTGTTTTATTCTGAGCACTGAGAAAGCTGTTAGTT
>NC_059390.1:315000-392500 GCF_019703515.2 Myxocyprinus asiaticus
GGGGTCCTTGGCGGTGCAGTCATCCACAGAACTGTTTGCTCGATAAGCAAACTGAAGGGGATCTAGAAAGGGTCCAGTGATGTCCTTCAGGTGGACCAACACCAGTGTCTCAAATGACTTCATGACCACAGACATAAGAGCGATGGGTCTGTAGTCCATTAAGTCCTGTGATTTTGGGTTTCTTTGGGACGGGGATGATGGTTCATGGGAATAATGGGGTTCAGCTGGACTAGACACACCCAGACCTGATTACTGTCATGCACAACGAGTCACGTGATAAGATGCGCGGATTGACGGTCTCAGAAGTGGAGGCAACTGAGACTTGTCCTCCACCACCCGGATTGAGGTGAGTAACCACGTCATCGAGGACCTACTAAGTAGTGGGAATTGGGCATTCCAAAAGTTATTTAGCCTATATTTTAGTTAAATATCTGTTAGTGACAGTGTTGAAGTGCTGAGCTTAGCGTCCGTATATCCTTCTGAAACGTGTGTGACTGGGGTCACGTGAACATATCGGAGTCTAATGTCTAACACTGACTAGTTGACTAAAACGACTGATCAACTTGTCCATTATGAAAATTAATAGTTTTGCACATCCCTATTAGGGTTACAAATGGCTGTTTTTGTACAAAATACAGTGATCAAGTGTCTTTTGAAACCCGAGCTCTAAATTTCCATGTAAGTTGTGGCGTATTCTTCGAAACATGAATGAGGAGTTGTTCTCTTTTGGGTAGTAAATGGTTAACACTTATTAATAGGAGCTTTTGATGGGGTCTCCAGTGAGTTCCAGTAATTGGTGTTGTGAATGGAGCAGGTCCCAGTGCCTCGAGGTTAAATATGGATTCATGTTACACAATCTCTCCATGTTTCTATTAATTTCATTCACCTGTGGCATTCTCCTGTGGTCCGGCAGTATTGTAATGGTTAACACAGTGCTGGTCAGTTCAGAAACAGACGTGTGTTTCGGTGTTTAACACGAGGGCACAGCTGCACCTGAGCTTTCCTCATCTGGGAATCTCAGAGTCCAAAGGCCAAAAGCCTGAGAGATTTTATTGTGCAAAGTTGGTTAAGGTTTCTTGCTGTAGCTTTCAATCTTTCAAACTCGGCACAGACCTTCAGACTGTTCTGGTTAATTACGCTTTATCTTTTCTAATCGTTTGGTCTTACGTTTTAGTGTAGTGGATGATCAAATATCCCATAGACTTCTGTTGACGTAATGTCAGAATCTGTCTGTCTATCTCAGTGTTTTTAAACTGTTTAAACTTTCAGGCAAGGCTTTGCCACAACTTTCCTTGCAGTTCAGAGATCTGCTGTCCTCGCTGTGAAGACGCATGCGTTTGCTTTGGTGACACTTTAATGTGAATTGTGTTCTGTGATGCATATTGACCAATAGAAGTTCTCCAGAAATGTTGGTAAGTGCTTTAGGATGAGCAGAAGACTGACTGTCATTGTGAAGTTATCACGAGTCACCACTGCTTGACACTTCCTGTGCTCTGAGAGAATCTGATTTTTCAGGAGTCATTGCAGTGTTTGGCAGCTGAGAACTGTCGGTATTCACTAGAGAACAGCAGCCGTGTGTTATTTAGAGTTTGTTTGGAGGTTTGAGTCTCTGTAGAACATCTGCTGTGGATGTTAGCGTGTGAATCTCTGTTGTTTGTTTGGATTGGCTGATTAAACCTTCAATCTGCAGTACAGAAGCCAGTCAAATACACTACTGTACAAAAGTTTAATAGCACAAAGCATCAAATTGAACAAGAATGTCAGTAAAGAAATTTGTTACAAATGACTATTTAAATTAATGCTGTATTCTTAAATTTTTCTGTTCTGTTTGATTCTTTCAAGACAGTAGTGGGTGGATTAGCCTCATCACTCAAAAGAACAATATTAGGGGTTGGCGATATGACCAAAATCGTATATCTCGATATTAATAATTTTATGCCATTATAACGTTCCTCGATGGTGGAACGACCTTCCCAACTCCATCCGTGAAGCACATTCCCTCTCTGCCTTCAAGAAACTTTTTCCTGAGAACTTAACCCTATACTCAATATATACAGTATACATATTACGGATGGGCATTTTGGTCATTTTGTCTACTCGAGGGGCAATGACGTGCATAACTGTGTATATATAATAACATGTCTGACAAACGTCTTTGGCTGCTGAATTGCGTCTTGTTGTTCCAGTGTATCATCTATTCATTATTATAGGCTGTTATAAAATAATCTCTTACAAAATGTACAAAAGATCACTGTTACATCTAGCTGGATCAGAGAAAGTGGATGGTAACTTTTACCCTCATTTGGATCTTTGTCCTTTTGAAGAATCAGACTGATCCGGGCTTGTGTCATGGTTGGCGGAAGCTTTCCATTCTTTAATGATTCTGTATAAACTTCTAACAAAAGTGGAGCCAGTTCTGTAGTATAAGATCTAAAAAATTCCGTGGCAAAGCCATCTGGCCCCGGAGCCTTGCCAGTAGGCAGGGCCTTAACTACCTCATCAAGCTCCTCCAAGGTTATCTCGGAATCAAGAGAATTTTTTTGCTCAGTTGTCAATTTAAGGAGTTCTAATGGTTCCACAAAGTTTCTAATATCTTCATCAGTAGATGAAGACATGGAACTATAGAGATCAAGATAGAATTCTTTAAGAGCATTATTAATATCAATGGCCAAGGTAAAAATTTCACTACCAGAAGATTTCACTGAGGGAATGATAGAAAAAGAATCTCTCTGCTTTTATATATCTAGCCAAAAGCTTACCTGCTTTGTCTCCCGACTCAAAGTCCCGACTGTCTTGCCCTGAATAACCAAAACTCCACTTTCCACGACAAAATAGTATTATATCTGTATTTCAAACGGGTCAATTCTCTGAGGCTATTAGACGACATTCGGTGCTTCAGCTCTGCCTCGGCACTTTTAATATTCTCTTCCAACTCCACGAGTTCTCATACTTTGGATTTTTTGGTGAATGAGGCATACTGTATGATCCGACCCCTAAGAACCACCTTAAGTGCCTCCCAAGCCACACCCACAGAGGATACCGAGGACCAGTTGGTCTCCATATAAACATTGATTTCAGTCTTTAACATTTGTTGGAAATCAGGATTTTGCAAAAGGGAGACATTACAGCTGGCGCTTTGATTTATTTTTCTCCGTATGTGGCAACATCTCTAAACTCACCAGGGCATGATCTGAAACTAAGATGTTTCCAAATGAGCAATCAACAACAGATGAAATGAGGGACATATATATATATAAAAAAATCTATTCTTGAATAAATCTTATGGACTGATGAAAAAAATGTATAGTCCCTACCTGATGGGTTCAAAAGTCTCCAAATATCCGTAAGACCAAGATTTTTACACATCCTGTGAAGCATCAGTGTTGCTCTAGGGGGCTTACACACTTTTGCTTCACTATGATCAAGGACTGAGTCCATCAAAAGATTAAAGTCTCCTACCAGTATTATATCATGAGGGGTGCCAGCGGATCTGTAAAAAGATCTGTAAAAAATCCCTGATCATCAGCGTTAGGTGCATAAATATTAGCCAAAATCAACCTTTGCCCTGAATTTCTGCTAAAACAATGACTCTTCCTATTTTATCTTTAATCTGTTTGAGAAACTTGAATTGTAGATGTTTACTTATCAATGTAATGACTTCCCTGCTCTTACTTGAGCCAGCACTAAAGAAAACATGTCTATCCCATATCTTCCCAATTTTTTCAGCTTCCTGGAGGGAAAGATGCATTTCTTGAAGAAACACTATATCATATTTTTTTACACTTAAGAAAAGAAATAACTTTGCTTCTTTTTATGGAGTGCCCTAACCCATTGACATTCTATGTGGAGAGAGATAACCCACTTATACTAACATTTGACATAACATCAAAAACAAGATTATACAGACCACATTCCCCATTAATGCAACAATCAAACCCCGAACTTCCCCCCCGAACAAAACAAACAGAAAAAAGAAAAACGTGCGCATTAACCCCACGCACGACAGTGCCAACTGGCGTCAATCCCTCTAAACTCAAAGAGTCCATGTACGCATGCGAGAAACCCAGGGACAACTTTGCCATTGGAATGCTCAAGACCAGTGCTTCTGCACAAATTTTATAAAAGACATCCTTTTGTGTAGGCATGAAGATATTTTGCAGTCATTCTTAGTATCCATTCTCAATCTGGCTGGGAACTTCAGTGTAAAAGTGATCGTCCGTTCATGCAAAAGTTTCTTGAAGGAGTCATGCCACAAAACAAACTCCAGCCGCTAGGCGGAGCCAACGCAAAAAGAAACAAAAATGGTGCCCAGCTTCCTCGGTCAGCCAGAGTAAGTACAGTGGGTTAATCCACTCTGGAGCTACATGAAAAACCCCAAATGGCTTACTCATCCATTGTTTTTATAAAAGACAGTGCTTGCTTTGGACACGTAAATACCCTGCGACCATCCCTCGTTTCTATTCTCAGTTTGGCTAGAAACATCAGTGCAAAAGTGATCTTCTGTTGATGTAAGAGTTTCTTACATTCCTTGAACCGGTTGCATTTCTCTCTATCGCAGTCGCAAAGTCCGGGAACAAGAAAACATTGTGGTTCTTCCAAGAAAGCTTTCCTTGCCTCGTGCAACACGAGATCTTTATCGGATGATCTCAGAAATTTGGCCAGAATTGATTCATCTCCCGACGTGCCATCCAAATCGAGTCCCCGGCTCGCAGGGCCACCAGAGGTTTCATCTTGAGCACGTAAGTGTCTTTTAATGTCTCCAGAGCCAGAGGATTTTGACTTCTTTGCCATGTTTACCTCAAAGAACAAATATGTAACTGGGTGTATCGAATCTCACTGGTTATAACATGAAAATGATTAAAAAAAACAGCAAAGTGCGCAGAGCTCGTGTTTCACACGTCTGCTTCTCGCATGGTGTCACGTCGTCCAATCTCTCCACGATCGACGCACAACTTACCAAATGCCCCACCAAGAGCGAGAACCACTAATCATGACCATGAGGAGGTTACCCCATGTGACTCTACCCTCCCTAGCAACCGGGCCAATTTGGTTGCTTAGGAGACCTGGCTGGAGTCACTCAACACATCCTGGATTTGAATTCACGACTCCAGGGGTGATAGTCAGCACCAATACTTGCTGAGCTACCCAGGCCCCCTCTCCCAATTCTTTTGTTGTTTTTGTTTTGTTTGTCCTGTGTTTAGTCATTTTTTTTTCCAATCAGTTTTACAAGGGACGAACTGCTGAACATTCGGCAGCACATACCATACAATCTTTTCCCAGTTTTTGACTATTCGGACATTTTGCTAGACATTTTAGTCAGAGGTGCAGCTGTGTTGTTTAAGAGATGGTGTGCTGGTCAGGCTCCGTCAACGTGGCTTTCGAACAGCGCTGCCGAGTATACATCTAGCGATATTCTTCATTCGCAATTCAACGAACTACATCTCACCCGAGCAAACAAGGACTTTTCAAACTCTGCTGTCTTGTGCTTCACAGAAACCTGGCTGAGTGAAGCCATTCCGGACAGCGCGTTACATCTGCCGGGCTTTCGGCTGTTCAGAGCGGATCACATGCGGAGTTAACGGGGAAAACGAGAGGCTCTGGAACATGCTTTTACATCAGTGTAAGTTGGTGTACAGATGTAACAATGTTAAAGAAGATGAGCTGTCCTAATTTGGAAGCGCTCTTTATCAACTGAAAGCCTTTCTACTCGCCGTGAGAGTTTTCCTCTTTTATTCAGGTGAGGGCTGATCAGATCACAGACATAGAACAACAATACCTGGACTCATTTATTATTATTCTCAGTGATATTAACAAAGCCAACCTCATCCGTGAACTGCCAAAATACAGACAGCACATTACATGTCCCACCAGAGACAGAAATATACTGGATCACTGCTATTCAACATTAAAGGATGCATATCGCTCTGTCCCTAGAGCAGCTTTGGGACTCTCTGATCACTGTCTGGTTCATCTTCTTCTAACCTACAGGCAGATACTTAAATCAGCTAAACCTGTAGATAAAATCTTGTACAATCAGGCCAGAAACAAACTGACAAAAGGGATTAGAGTGGCTAAAAGAAGATACTCTGAGAAGCTGAAAAACAAGTTTTCAGCTTATGACACTGTATCAGTGTGGAAAGGCCTTCTGGAAACAAAAGACAAGGAAAGCACAGGGCCCAGACTTCACCCACTTGTCTAAAATCCTGTGCTAACCAGCTGGCCTCCATCTTCACACAGATCTTCAACAGATCACTGGATCAGTGTAAAGTTCCCTGCTGCTTCAAACACTCCACCATCATCCCTGTCCCAAAGAAACCCAAAATCACAGGACTTAATGACTACAGACCCATCGCTCTGTCTGTAATCATGAAGTCATTTGAGAGACTGGTGTTGACCCACCTGAAGGACATCACTGGACCCTTTCTAGATCCTTCAGACATATGCAAGGATCCTTTTTGTGGACTTCAGTTCGGCTTTCAACACCATCATCCCAGATATTTTCCAGACTAACTTAAACCACTCCCTGGGCACTACCATCTCACAGGACCTGAAGTGGGAGACACACATTGACTCCATTGTGAAAAAGGCCCAGCAGAGGTTGAACTTCCTTCACCAGCTGAGGAAGTTCAACCTGCCACAGGTGCTGCTGATACAGTTCTACTCAGCAGTCATTGAGTCTGTCCTCTGCACTTCAATAACTGTCTGGTTTGATTCAGCTATGGAATCGGACATCATAAGACTACAAAGGACAGTTCGGACTGGTGAGAGGATTATTGGTTGCCCCCTGATTCCCCCTTCAAGAACTATACACTTCCAGAGTGAGGAAAAAGGCTGGAAAAATCACTCTGGACCCCACTCACCCTGCCCATTACCATTTTGAACTGTTGCCTTCTGGCCGAAATTTCAGAGCTCTGAGCACCAGAACCGTCAGGCACAGGAACAGTTTTTTCCCCTCAGACTATCCATCTCATGAACAGTTAAAACTGCCCCATTGAGCAATAATTATGTGCAGCACACAGCTTAGTCTATTTATATTTATCCAACATACCCTACCTCTTCTGCCATTACATTGACATTAACTCATCAGAGCCGTTTCTGAAAGTTGTTTGTTTGATGTAATTGAGTTTCCATGCGCTCATGTGTTTGAAGAATTCTAGAAGTTCAAAGGCCTCATTTTTTTAACGTCTGGCGTTATAGTGAAATCTGTTGTTTTTCCAATGTGTGTGTGATAGCGAGTGATCGTCACATATACTTCTGCTGTTTGTCCTGCATGTTTGTGAATCTGAACATGGAGAATCAGTCTGCTTCTTCCATTGAGCGAGTTTCCTCCTGCATATCTACAGTCATAACCTGCTTTATTGTCATCTATTCATAGCACAGCTGTGACCAGAGAGCACAATAACTTCAGTTTCTTTTACTTCCTGCACACGACCGGCCATTCACAGTGAAAGTATCTGGGTTACATTGACAGTTCAACACATGACGGTGTTTAAATCCATCAGTCTGATGTTGATCACATTGAGCTTATTTTGTGTTCTTAAAGTTGGAAAGTTTATTTTGTGTGACAGTTTTTCATTACAGACAGGAAGCGTCTCTTTTGGCTCTTGTGAACTTCTGTTGTTCAATTTGGAAATCTTATCAACTCATGAAAATGAAATCTCAATGTAAACAAGTTTGTTCAAAGTATCCCTCGTGGTCAGATAGTGAGTGAATGAAATATGATAATCTTGATAATGAGACTCATCTTAATCCTGCTATACACTGTAGGATTACAGTCCTTTAAGTTTGTTGCTTGTCAGACCATACGATATGAACGCATTGAGATTGCCATGGCACACTGTGCGACACTATGTCAGACTGTACGATACACATCATAGCCAACTGTGGTCCCAATCATCCCAATCAGTGAACGTGAGCGTTGTGGAATAGAAGCGAAAAGGTGAGATTTGCCCGGAGGAGCATTTTATTTATTTTCGTTTTGTAAGATCTGTATCTAATTCATTGGATAATGCTTTCATATTGCTGAAGTGTCTCCAAGTATTTTCTGCTCATTTATTGAAACTTTTTATGTAAAATGAAAAGAAGAAAAAGCACTGAAAGAGCTTGAGTAGAGTGATAACTGGGCACAAATGTTGCTATGGTGCAGACGTGGAGCAGGTTTCTTTCCAAGTGAATTGGGGTGCGAGAGAGGAGCGGACTTTCTAATCTGACCGTCGTAATGGCAGTCACACTATACGACTACGATGCTAAATTTATGACACTTCCAGAACTTTGTCTGAGGCTAAAGATCACTGCGAAGAGTATTAATCGGCCGTCGATGAACATGTCACACTGACCGCTGTAAGATTGCTGATTTTGCCTTACGACGACAGAAATCCTTTAGGATTCCCGAATCATAGCCATTCTGTCTCAGACGGCAGAATGGTGGCCAAAATCATACAGTGTGCACCGGGCTTTATTAGTGCTCATCATACAGTTCTCTCTCAACTCACTGATGACAAAGCAAACCAGATTTGTATATGATCTGAAGAAGATGTGAGTGGTGCTTGCCCACTGAAATATTTACTGCCATAAAGTTCCAGTCTTGTGGGGTGTTGCCAGGCCATTTTAATGTGGTTGCTAGGGTGTTCAGGGTGGTTGCTGGGTGGTTGTTTACTAACTGAAGTGAAAAGAGTCACCGTAATATTCTGCCCTCTAGATTTGAGTAGAGTCTCTCCTTTAATGTAGGTGTACGGGGGTTTTTCAGGTGTAAATGGTAAGTGTGATCTGTTAGCTCTCCTCGACAACACACATGATTTAAGGGATCATTCATGGCTGGAGCACAAACGTGTGTGTGTGTGTGTGTGTGTGTGTGTGTAATATATAAATATATATATATATAAAATCAGTATTCACTGTATGGTTCAGTTAGTTTAGGCAGTGTATTTGAAATGGGGAATGGTTAGTCGGTCAGTGTATCTTGTGATGTATAAATATGTGTTGTGTTTGCTATAAATGTGCCCTGTGTTCTGTCTTTACAATCACAACTGTTTCCTGCTTGTTATTCTATTGTTCCTGTTATATTGAACACACTCACACACACACACACACACACACACACACACTCTCTCTCACACACACACAAACACAGTGAGAATGGGATCTCATCCTGTGTAATAACTCTTGACACGTTTGATCCGCAGTTCCGTGTTCCCGCAGGATCTCTGTAATGTTAGAGAGATCTGACAAGAGCTGTCAATGATCAAACACTGTTTCAGTGTCGGTTGGTCAAGTCATTGGTTAATTAGTGATCACAGTTCTGTTTAAACAATAGTAGACACCCAGAGCTGTGTGTATGTGTTTACTTCATGATTAAAGTATGACAGGACTTCCATTTGGGTACGTCCACAATTTTATTCTATAAATGCTCCAAATTTTCTTTTAGGGTTTATTGAGTATTTTTATTAGGATTCTACCAGGGATGAGCATTTTGAGTGATTTTGTAGTCAAGTACTCTAACACACAAAAAATGAGTAATAATCGATTACTTCAAATAAGAATTTAAATTCCACCTTCAACCTTTGAACCTGTTTTCTTGTGAAAAATTGGCACTATGCATAAACAACAACATCTAGATTAAAAAATGACAAATATTATTTGCACTTACACAGGAACATACATTTCCATGTTCTCTGAAGTGAAACAAACACTTCAAATATTGACAGAAGTTTCATGCATCTACAGCACTACAAGTTGGAATGGCAAGATTTACTGTAGATCAGTTTTGTTGTTGCTCATGGGTAAATGCATAAAGGAAAATCAAATTGCATTATTCGAGTAGTGTTTTTACTAGTTGAATAATTAAATGAATAGTGCACCCAAAAATGTAAGATTCTCTCATCATTTACTCACCCTCATGCCATCCCAGATGTGTATGACTTTCTTTCTTCTGCAGAACACAAATGAAGATTTTTAGAAGAATATTTCAGCTCTGTAGGTCCATACAATGCAAGTGAATGGTGACCAGAACTTTGAAGCTCCAAAAAGCACATAAAGGCAGCATAAATCAATACCTGAGTACCTGGGCTGGTATTGTACTGAAGCCAAAATGTTGGTATCGGAGCACCCCATCATTGTATGGACCTACAGAGCTGAAATATTCTTCTAAATATCTTCATTTGTGTTCTGCAGAAGAAAGTAAGTCATACACATCTGGGATTTGAAATCAGTACTTTGGCAACAAATAAACATTTGAAATCAATTAGAAAAGGACTTGACTTGATTAAAAATTCTGCATGATGTCTCTCAGTTGTATATTACTTTTATGCTGCCTTTATGTGCTTTTTGGAGCTTCAAAGTTCTGGTCACCATTCACTTGCATTGTATGGACCTACAGAGCTGAAATATTCTTCTAAAAATCTTCATTTGTGTTCTGCAGAAGAAAGAAAGTCATACACATCTGGGATGGCATGAGGGTGAATAAATGATGAGAGAATCTTCATTTTTGGGTGAACTGTCCCTTTAAGCTGAACGAGTACTTGATTAATCAGTTATTCGTGCACATCCCTCTATTTTACATAATATGGTTCCAGTAAAACGGACAATAAATGAGCTCAAGCACAAGCCAAAAGTTAATAGATCTCCACAATCATAAAATATGGAGAAGAATAAAGAGAAGAAATAAAATGATCATATGATGTTGATGTGCTGATGTGACTGAATGTTGTTGATACAGTGACATCATCTCTTCAGTCTCCTGCACATGTGTGATTGCGTCCAGTCATGACAAACACAACACACTGTGAGATGTGTGTTGTGCAGTGTGTGTGAGGTGTGACCTCTGACAGTGGGTGTGGTCTAATCAGATCAGGTCCTTGAAGGTCACGGAGGTCAAGATGGTTCTGGTTCCACCTGCTCTTGTTTCTCTCTCATCAGACAGTGTTTTACTGGTTAACATGATCCAGTTAGCTTCTGCTGGTGGATTCTGTAACTACACAATTATGAGGGCACAAGCATCATTCTCCATTGACGGCCATTCAAAAGTAATGATGTATGTCTTTGATTAATGTCCTGTTAGATCAGTCTGCGGTCAGTCGCATGAGCTCCAGCTGTAGGTTGAGTTTATGAATAATCGTTACGTGTTTTGAGTGAAAGCAGCAGTGTGATCGGACTAAATGAGTGTTGCATGATTGTGACAAAAGTCCTAATTGTCAATTATTTAAATTGATATTGTAATTCGTGACTAATTTCAAATAATAGAATGACATTAAAATACTTATTTTGTTGGGGCATCTGCATGCTATATACTTGCATTTTTTAATGCAATATGAGTAATTGACCATTTTCACGATAGGTTAATTGTGGCAGCTGATTTTCTTTATCCTGTTAATTCTGGACGTTACAGATTCATTAATGGACTGTAATAATGCTGCTGTATGAGGTCACTGAGATCTGTAGTTTATAGATAACTAACATGTGATTCAGAGACACTAAACTATTAATGTACGTTGTTTTGATCTTTGAGGATAACGGCATCTCTCCCATGATCCTTCAACACAGGGTCTGTCTCTCTCTCTCCTACAGCCACTGGAAAATATTCCTGAGCTGTCTGTGAACTTCCAGTTTGCTGGTTACCCTGGTGATGTAGCTCATGTGATCAGGCTCTTGCTCTGTGTGTGTGTGTGTTCATTTCCACAGGCGTTTGAGCAGCATTAGTGATCATGTGATAGAGACAGTATTATTGGTTTGATGTTTTTCTGAAGAGTGTTTCATGTTTCATATTTTAATAAATGTAACTTTTTTTGTTCATGTCAGTCATTTCTGTCTGGGTGGTTCAGAACAGAGAGGAAACAGGAAGTGAATTAAACAGTGTGTTTTACCCTTGACCTTCTGATGTAAACACAGACCTGTGTGTGTGTGTGTGTGTGTGTGTCATATTCATGTTCTGAATGATACCTGTCAAACATCTGTGATTTATTTTTCGCTTCATTTTGTTCAACATATCATTTCCAAGTTTCTAATCATAGAAAAATAATTTTATTTCATGAATGTTTTTTTTTTCATTTGGTAGATTGTCTAATAGTTGTTACTCCTTGCAGTGTTTGTTGCGAGATGAGACATGAGTCTCATGAGAATTCGGCACAAGGTGGCAAATTTGTACGATAAATCAAGTCATTTTTATTTGTATATCACTTTTCACAACACACATCATTTCAAAGCAGCTTTACAGGAAATCATGCTTTAACAGAAAATGAAACTGTAATATCTATAATGTCTTGTGTAGTTTGATTAAATATGATTGTAAATTGTGTATAAAGATAAATAATTCAATAATAATTGTATTTATAACCCCAGTGAGCAAGTTGAAGGCGACTGTGGCGAGGAACACAAAACTCCATAAGATGTTGATTAATGGAGAAAAATAACCTTGAGAGAAACCAGACTCACTGTGGGGGCCAGTTCCCCTCTGACTAACATCATGAATATAATGACAATATTACTTATTTATGTGCGGTGAAGTCATGGTTTAAAATGTGTTAAGGGTCAGTGTTTAAACAAAGATTTTGTATGAACTGTAAGATTAATGACTAATGTCTTTGAAGTTCATCCTGGATTAACTGCAGAAGTTCACACTGATGCATTGTCCTTTGTTAGTTGACTGATGAAGCGTTTTATTGGCAATTAATTGATAGTCTGTGTATTCCATTATAAGAGTGTAGTCCATCAATAGACAAAGGTGATGCAGGCAGAGATCAGTGAGGTGCATCGCAGTTCAACCGGTCGGTAATTTCAGTGAGGTTCAGTGAGGTCCATCCTAAATCCAAGGTTCAGGCAGTGGCAGATGAAGTATCCGATGTCTTACAGCTGGAGTTGGCATCAGTTCATCCTCTGAAGTCCATCGTAATAGACTGAAGTGATGTCTGGCTGGCACCGGCTGCATTTAGTCATCATCACTCAGAGACACGTAGCAGTGGAGTCCGACACCAAGCAGAAACGGAGCTGGATCTGACCGGTTCTGATGACCTCGGGTTGAGACATGGAAACAAATAGAATAATATTATTGTAGATGCCATTCAATTTTATGCAGAGTTATAGATCATGATGGATGTTTCTGGTTCTGGCAGACCTAACTAAAGCAGACTAATTGTGAGCTGATGGATAAATGAGGTGTATGCTTGAATAAATATATGAGTCTTTAGTCTCGACTTAATCTGAGTGAGTGTGTCTGCATCCCGAACAGTGTTAGGGAGACTATTCCATAGTTTAGGAGACAAATAGGAAAAGGATCTACCTCCTTTTGTGGATTTTGATATTCTAGGAACTATTAACAGGCCAGAATTTTGTGATCGTTTTGAACGTGATGGAATATAGTGTGACAGAAGGTCACTTAAGTACTGTGGAGATAGACCATTCAAAGCTTTGTATGTAGTTAACAGAATTTTTAAATGAATATGAAATTTAACAGGAAGCCAATGTAACGATGATAAAATGGGGCTAATATGATCATATTTATTGGTTCTCGTCAGCACTCTGGCAGCTGCATTTTGAACCAATTGAAGTTTATTGATCTTGCAGGACATCCTCCCAGTAATGCATTACAATAATCTAGTCTTGAGGTCATGAACGCATGAATTAGTTTTTCGGCATCGGCAACAGAGAGCATGTGTCGTAATTTAGCAATATTTCTGAGGTGGAAGAATGCTGTTCTACAAACATTGGAAATTTGATTTTCAAAGGACAGATTGGTATCAAATATAACACCTAAATTCTTCGCTGTTGAAGACGATGTAACAGTACATCCATCGAGAGTCAAATTATATTTTAGCATCTTATTTTTAGAGGTTTTTGGTCCAATAATTAGTACCTCTGTTTTGTCGGAATTGAGTAGAAAGAAATTTCTGGCCATCCAATCTTTGATTTCATTGATACACTCTGCTAATTTGGAGAATTGTGAAATTTCATCAGGTTTAGAAGAAATATAAAGTTGAGTATCGTCGGGATAACAGTGGAAACTTATTCCATGATTCCTGATAATATCTCTGAAGGGAAGCATATATAAGGAGAAAAGCAGAGGCCCTAAAACTGATCCCTGTGGCACTCCATACTTTTGTTTGATTTGACAATTCCTCATTTACACAGACAAAGTGGTAGCGGTCTGCTAAATAGGACCTAAACCATGCTAATGCAAGTCCACTAATGCCAACATAATTCTCCAGCCTATTCAAGAGAATGTCGTGATCTATGGTGTCGAAGGCAGCACTAAGATCTAAAAGCACTAGAAGAGAAATGCAGCTGTGATCAGATGATAAGAGCAAGTCATTAGTAACTCTGATAATTGCAGTCTCTGTACTGTGATGGGACCTAAATCCTGACTGATATTGTTCATATATACTATTTCTATGAAAACGTACAACTTATAGCCTACATCAACAAATCATACGCTTCACAAACACTCGTTCAGGAACCTGGAAGTGTCGCTTCTGTATTACACATCAGGACTTTTAACATTAATATCATGTTTTTGTTTATACGCCCTGGGTTAGGGTTGGGTTAGGTGTTACACTTTATGGTTAGGTTTAAGGATGTGGTTTTGGTTAGGGGTTAAAGTTACAAAAACACAGTTTTGGATTAACATGAAACAAACGCCACAAGGAACTACAAGGACATGAGGAAAGCATTTCTCATTGGTGAGTGTATCACTTAACTTGTACAAACTGGTAATATCAAACTTTGTGTTGCTTTGAGTTATGCATTATTTAGCCTGATATCATGAACATTACGTTACCGTGGCAACATTTTTGCAGAATGAAATTATGTGCTTCATTACACGTTTGGCTACAGTTTCCTATTGAAATGTCCAGCGGGGGGCGCTAAAAGCGAGTGAAATGTTGTCGCAATCAGGCAAGGTTTCTACGGTGCAACGCACCCTCCTAACTTAAAACTTTAACCTGATCCTAACCAATAGTGATCTAAAATCAAACAAGAGGTGAACAAAATAGACATCCTGACCCTAAACCAACACCTAAACCTAACCAAGAATGTTTTAAAATGCAAATGAGAAATGAAAAGTAAATTTTCTGAAGTCTGTGACACTTTCGTGTCACGTGTCAGCTTTCGTGTTTGGCTGGTCTCGAAACACGGTTTTCTGAGTTCAAAACCCAACACTCTATCAGATGAGCTACTGCGCAAACTATCACATTGGAATTGAGTGTGTAAATATAGGCGAGTTTGTAAAACAAGCATTAAAACGTGTCGTTTTTCAAATTATATCATAACATAGTGTTTGAGTGATAAAGCGAAAAATACGTGTTTATAAAGTCATAATCAGCTGTTGTACTCATGATTTGTGTGAAAGTGAATAAAATGCACAGTTGTAGTAGCGCCTCTAGTGTTCATTCTAGAGAACTGCAGCGAAACAGAACGCGGCACGTAAAAGTCAGTTTGTAAAAATGTAGTTATAGTAACGTTCATTCTATGAGACAAGGTTGGACTTTTTCCTTGATCTTTTGAAATAAGACTTTATTGTGTTATGAAAACATCCTGTAAATGTCAGAACTCAAAACTTGCTAAAAAGAGCCTTTACTGAAAAAACAAAACGAAAAGCAAATAACAACTTTCTGCAATCAGATGGATGAATTTATCAACATGAGCGTCCACATTTACTCATCATTAATGTTTAGAAACTTGACATCCAGTCACATTGAGGTAATGAGGATTTAGGATAGATGTGATTATTCCAAAACACCAGAAGAAACAAATAATGATTTGTGCCATCAGAGAGAGAGAGACGGGCAGCGTGTTCTCTGTATAGATGTGTGCTGTGGGGATTTGTGAGCAGATTGTAAATGAACTCCACACAGAGAAGTTTCATGCTTCTCTTCACAAACCCACTACAGATACGACATGAGAATGTAAAACACACTGACTCACGACAGTACTGCTGCTGTGTGTGAATCATCAGTGAACACTTACTCTGATATAAACCGTCAGGTTCATTTGATTCATTCAGACATTCAGTATATTAGTGGCTGTTTAATTAGATTTCATATGTTGTTCAGGACTGTATCTGGACTCATCATAAAGGTTTAATAGGATCACTGCAGGCCTGTGATGTCACAGTGAGAGCAGAGGATTGTGGGTATATATACGGGCCGACAGACAGGAGATAACCGGATTAAAGCTCTTGATGATGTTTAAGAGGAATAATGTTCACCGTATGGTAAGGCTGGGCGATATGGCTTCAGAAGTTGTATCTCGATATTTTTCAGCAAATTGACGATATTCGATATATGTCGCAATAATTATGTTTTTGCTCTGAAATAGCATAAAAGTGTTTTTTTAACCAGAGGAACCATCATTTCTAAACAGCCACTGTAGCAAGTAGAATTAATATTTCAAAGGTATTAAATAAAAATCTATTTAAAAATGATGAAGGCGGGGCCTGGGTATCTCAGCGAGTATTGACACTGACTATCACCCCTGGAGTCGCGAGTTTGAATCCAGGGTGTGCTGAGTGACTCCAGCCAGGTCTCCTAAGCAACCAAATTGGCCCGGTTGCTAGGGAGAGTAGAGTCACATGGGGTAACCTCCTCGTGGTCGCTATAATGTGGTTCTCGCTCTCGGTGGGGCGTGTGGTGTGATGTGCGTGGATGCCGCGGAGAATAGCGTGAAGCCTTCACATGTGCTACGTCTCCACGGTAACGCACTCAACAAGCCACGTGATAAGATGCAACTGATATTCGTCCTCCGCCACCCGGATTGAGGCGAGTCACTACGCCGCCACGAGGACTTAGAGCGCATTGGGAATTGGGCATTCCAGATTGGAGAGAATTTTAAATTTTTTTTAAATGATGAAGCCATGTTTCCCTCAGTTATTCACTAAATTATCACAAGGGAGAGTAAAACAATCATTTTCATTGATTTGCACGTTTATGCTTATATGTAACATACAATGATATGTGGAAGCTTAATAAAAATCTTATTTACCTTCATATATTTGATCATACTATAACATTTTTCTTTGTGAATGAACACGGTGTGCAAAAACTACTTCACGTATTTTTTGGAAACCAGGGGTCGGTTGCACCAGCTATACGTACGTTACAACTTAGTCTAGTTGTGGCGTAAATTGTGACTTAGTGCCCATTTACGCACTAATATGTATTTGAGGGTTGCACCATTAAACTTAGGTAGGATATAACCCTACGTATAAACGAAATATTTATGGAAGACTCCGACCAGGAGTAACAGATGGAATAAAAAAGCAGACTGATATTTAATGACATCAGAGAGCTCACCATTTCGACATACATTATGATGTTGACATTTACACTCGTTTACATTTACGAGAGAGAGAAAAAATGTACCTTTAAGAGGCTGCATAACGGTGCAGTTTTCAGGGTGCGTCGCCCGGTGTCAAGTTTCAGCACATTCAAAATATATATATATGATATTAAAATGAATAAATGTCTGTTGTATTAGTATTTATTTATCAGCCCTTATTTATTTTAGATACAGTTCCTATATATTATTATTTACACAGGGCAAATATATTATTTATTAAATCTACTTTTATTACGTATAGTATTTTAATGGGGATATAATTTATTACAGCTGGCAAATAATGTTTGAACATCAACTAACAAAATCAAATTGATTTTCATGGCTATTTAATACGTCTGTGTATAAATATGAACGCTGCTTATTGGATCAGTTAAGGTAAACGTCATATTATGCGACTTTACGGAGAGCTTACGACCTACTAGTTAAGTCTTGCCTTAAGAACAGGTTACAGGAACCAAATTAAACACTGACTTAGTTACAAACTAACTAGTAGTTACTAACTTTACGTTCCAATTTACGTGAGAACTTACACACAGCTGGTGCGACCCTACCCAGATTTACATTTCATCATACTAAATTATTACTGTGGAACCCAGTCAAGTTTATTATTATAATACTGAATTATTATTATTATATTCAGGATAAGATCTGTTAAAGATAAATGTATATATTTTTGTCCTTTTTACTTCACCCTGAACTGGGGTTTTTATTTTGACAGTGCAAGTTCAATCGTGTTTATTTCACTTTCACCAGGAGCTTTTATTATGAAACAGGAAGTGCAGTGTTTGTTTGACTGTTACGAGTTTCGCATCAAACTCTCCTTTACTGTTCCGTGTTTGTAGATTTGTATAATGACTTTACTAATGTTTGGAATTTCTTGAATGCTTGAACCTGCAGTACTTCACAATACAGGTGAACTGTGCTACAATCACGAGCCCCCGCGTGTGCACGGATCCGTGCGTCACCGGTTCGTTCTGAAGTGCACACAGACCATGTTTATCTGTCTTTAATCGCCTTTGGCAGTTTAATAATCACATATGATCATATCTCCATTTTGGTGATATTTTGATTAATTATGCAGCCCTAAAGGATCATAAAATTAGTCTACTGATACACTCTGTGAAACTTAATGGCCAAATAAACGGCTCGTTAAAATCTTCGCGATTTTCACGATATTGGTTTTTTTTCTCCCCAATTTGGAATGCCCAATTCCCAATGCGCTCTAAGTCCTCGTGGTGGCGTAGTGACTCGCCTCAATCCGGGTGGCGGAGGACGAATCTCAGTTGCATCTTATCACGTGTCTTGTTGAGCGCGTTACCGTGGAGACGTAGCGCGTGTGGAGGCTTCGCACTATTCTCCGCAGCATCCACGCACAACTCACCACACACCCCACCGAGAGCAAGAACCACATTATAGCGACCACGAGGAGGTTACCCCATGTGACTCTACCCTCCCTAGCAACCGGGCCAATTTGGTTGCTTAAGGAGACCTGGCTGGAGTCACTCAGCACGCCCTGGATTCAAACTCACGACTCCAGGTGTGATAGTCAGCGTCAATACTCGCTGAGATACCCAGACCCCCTATTCACGATATTGTTAAAAATCATCGCGATTATATCATGGGTATTCAATGTATCGCCCAGTCCTACCGAATGGATGTACAGTCAGCAAAAACATAGTAGTGTGTGTTTGTGGCCTTTTACTTAATTGAGTTTAATGATTCGCTTTGATTATTATTGGCTTGACTTCTCAGCACAACCCAAGTTTCACTTGAAATATAAAATAAGCCTCACCTGTTTGAAATCAATATGACACATTAGAAACAGACAACCGCATCCTGATTTAGAAACGCTTGAACAAAGTGACCTGCTGTTTTTGACAGATTAATTTAACTGATTTTATATTAGCCGAGCACTCGTGCCCGACTGCTCGGTTAACTTGTGCCCACTGCTGGTTAATATAAAATCAATTAAATGAAACCCGGATCTGAACATCTCTGGCTAATAACTCATCAGACAAACGAGCTTCTACTCTGTTAGACATTTGATTATAATATTAAAGCTGACATCATTAAGGTCCAAGAGTTTTTTATGGTATTATTTTATTTTTATTATTTAATAATTTTTATTTACAATTGTACATTTCATCTATTTAAATGTATTGTAGTCTATTTTTATTGTATTTCATTTGTTATTTCATTTAAGTGTATTTTATTACAAATCAAAAGACCTTCCAATTCAGGATAAAGCAGATGAGGAACTCGTGTTTTCTGTTTTTGTTAAGATTTGTCATGAACTTTTCAAACAGCCGCTCCAGTCCTGTGAATCCCAGCATGCTTTGCTCTGTAGTGGATAATCACAGACCTGTGTGAGTTTGTAAATCTCTAAATAAATCCTCTTAAAGATTCCACAGCGACAGGACTAGGCCATGGCACTCTTTCTCTGGCTAATGGAGCGTCTCACATTGATCATATTGAAGCCGTGAACAGGTAATATTGACATAAATCAATACATGTTTCAGTTCCTTAGAGGATCAGACAGATGGAGGGGTGTGCGGTTGTAATAAGTTCTATTTGCGCTGAGATTACAAGAAATACAGATCTTGGTAGGAAATGATTCCTGAATATTGTGTTTGTTTTTATGAATCACTGGATTTGATCACGCTCATGTAGATCTTTTATATTGTTACAGTTTCCTGTCAGGAAAGGAAACTTGTGTGCTTTTAGTGTTTGAAGTTTATCAGTTCATTTATTGTCTCTTGTGATGTCTGTCCCATGTTTGTCTTTTTGACTTTAGTTGCTGTAGTTTGTAGGTGTGACTGTATTGAGTTAAACAGTTACTGCACTGACCTTCACAACACACAATACACTTGCTTGTCTTTGGATGAAATATTACATTCTCTTTGATGTGTCCGAGGTTTAGAACTTGTCAGTTTTTATGAGTGTCGTTCGTGTATCTCTGTGTGGACTGTTATGACACTGGTATCTGTTTATGAAAATAATTCTGGGAGTCCTCTGGGTGTTACATCCACAATGTGACTGTAGTGTGTGTGTGTTTAATGTTATGCATTGTGTCTCTCAGACCCTGATGACACCTGGTCTTAAGATGCATCTCGTGTGATCTGATCACATGTGGTCAGACGAGACACATCACTGTTCACACCTGGTCACTTAAATGCGTCTCTTGTGAGCACTTGTGTTGGGATTTCGAGTGGAGGGTCTCTTAATTTCATGACCACGTACATCAATCACTATGTCAGTGTGTTAGTGCATGATAATAAATTACAACAAAACCAGAAAAAAGACAAAGAAAGCGTTGTGCTGTTTCTCCCAGATGTGGCTGAAATTTAATCTAAGCACAAACGCAACATTTCAAGCAAAATCATCCATTATTTTAGTGGATTTCCCATATTAAAGCAGCTTCAGATGTGTGTGTGTGTGCATGTTCATATCAGACACACTGATGAAGATCTGTGAAGTTCTCGTGTTTGTTTGTTTGTGTATCCGCTAGGGCTGCTCGATTATGGCAAAAATCGTGATTATGATTTATTTTGGTCAATATTGAGATCACGATTATTCATTGACTTTGGAAACATCATGCATTTATTGAACTTTTTAAAAACTTGTCTTTTTAACGTGGATTTCCTTGAACTTGAAATTGCTGTTGTCATATGATAATTATATTATGTTACATATGGTAGTCAAATTAAGGAAAGCCTCCATTGCCATCATTAACAGCAGGGATGATCATAGTTCTATGGAATGAGAACTACTTTTTCATCATGTTATTGCAGCAACATCTACCATGTACAGTAAAGTCTATACATTATCACAATACCACAGTGTCAGTAGTCGGTCATGAAATTTGACGATTCTCAATACCAGCTTCAAAACCACAACAAATAACACGAACTAATATGTTAATTACGGAAGAATGGTTTCAAGTTCTTAAGTAATTATTCAAGACTAGTAAACAGGCAGTAATAAAATAACAATAAAAACAGCAATGAACGAATCCAGGGTGTGCTGAGTGACTCCAGCCGGGTCTCCTAAGCAACTAAATTGGCCCGGTTGCTAGGGAGGGTAGAGTCACATGGGGTAACCTCCTCGTGGTTGCTATAATGTGGTTCTCGCTCTCGGTGGGGCGCGTGGTGAGTTGTGTGTGAATGCCGCGGAGAATAGCGTGAAGCCTCCACACGCGCTACGTCTCCGTGGTAACGCTCTCAACAAGTCACGTGATGAGATGTGCGGATTGACGGTCTCGGACGCGGAGGCAACTGAGATTCGTCCTCCGCCACCCGGATTGAAGCAAGTCACTACACCACCACGAGGACTTAGAGCGCACTGGGAATTGGGCATTCCATATTGGGGAGAAAAAAAAGTTTATATTTGTTCGTTTGTATTTTCCCGGAAATTTGCTGTGAATCTGCTAACGGCGTATGCATGAGAGAAATGGTTCACACGCTCTTCCGGACAGGAGCTGCTGGTTGACATCGGCAATGCTGCTCAGTGACACTCGGACATCAACTGAATGACACACAAATGCGCCGTTGACAACATTTATCCTATATATTCGCTTAAAATTCCCTTATTTGTGCATTTAAAATGTGATTGGAATTTGAAGTGCACAATATCAAATAATCGCGATCAGGCTTAAACGTAGTGAAATTATAGGAATTACAGCATATAAACAGAGAGACAAAGAAATAATGCAATTAGAAAAACATATTAGAGATTTAGAATCTAGACATAAGTAGGAATGAGAATATTTAATTAAAAATTAAAAGGGGCAGATTAGATCAATTATTATCTGAAACAATTTATAAAACGTTGATATTTACCAAACAAAAGAATCAAGATAGTGGCCTAACGGCACAAAAGTTACTAGCAAGAAACAAATAAAAATGTAATTATAGTGAGAGTTAAAAATGAGAAAGGGGAAAATATTGTAAAAAAAAGAAAAACAGTCAGTGGCGGAGGAATTTGTTAATTGTTATAGAAAATGATGTACACCAGAAACTGAAATCCCAAATGGGAAGAATATACATTTTTTTTTTTTTTTTTTTTTTTTTTTACAAAATATTGATTTACCTGAAACGACAAGTGAACAAAATACAGAGATTATTAAACCAATAACAGAAGAAGAATTTAAATTAGCTATAATTAGTTTGTAAAGCCTTTTAAAATGAATATGCTTCCACTTGGAATTCCTCCATCATCATATTAAAACAATGAAGGAAATAATCTGGAAGAATGTGCTTCATACAGACCGATATCTTTATTAAATACAGATATACATTTTTTTTTAACATTAGTTATCGCCAGCAGATTAAACAAGGTAATTGCATATTTGATTAATCCGGACCAGTCAAGATATGTTATTGAAGGATAATGTGAGACATTAAATAATATAGAGTATGCATGTAAATCTCAAGAACTACTATTGTTGCTGACTTTAGATGCCTTTGAAAGGCTTGCATGACCATATATCTTAGAGTTTTTGGGTTGGTTAAAAATGATGTACAAACAAGAAGCAAGAGTAAGAGTAAATGGGACAATATCAAATGTGTTTAATTTATATAAAGGGACTTGGCAGGGAGACCCATTGTTACCACTGATCTTTATTTTATGTATGGAATCATTAGCTTTAATTATAAGTAATAAGGGACTGTTCCTAGATGAAGAACATAAGCTATCACTGTACGCTGATGATGTTATATTATATGTGACTAATATATATCAATCTCTTACAGTAATAATGGATGTAATATAGTGTCAGGATATAAATTAAATGAATCTAAATCAGTAGGTATAGCATATGATATATATTGGGTAAAAGGAACGTATGTGATCGGATCACCTGAAATGCACTTATACAGGTGCATCTCAATAAATTAGAATGTCGTGGAAAAGTTCATTTATTTCAGTAATTCAACTCAAATTGTGAAACTCGTGTATTAAATAAATTCAATGCACACAGACTGAAGTAGTTTAAGTCTTTGGTTCTTTTAATTGTGATGATTTTGGCTCACATTTAACAAAAACCCACCAATTCACTATCTCAAAAAATTAGAATACATCATAAGACCAATAAAAAAAACATTTTTAGTGAATTGTTGGCCTTCTGGAAAGTATGTTCATTTACTATATATATGTACTCAATACTTGGTAGGGGCTCCTTTTGCTTTAATTACTGCCTCAATTTGGCGTGGCATGGAGGTGATCAGTTTGTGGCACTGCTGAGGTGGTATGGAAGCCCAGGTTTCTTTGACAGTGGCCTTCAGCTCATCTGCATTTTTTGGTTTCTTGTTTCTCATTTTCCTCTTGACAATACCCCATAGATTCTCTATGGGGTTCAGGTCTGGTGAGTTTGCTGGCCAGTTAAGCACACCAACACCATGGTCATTTAACCAACTTTTGGTGCTTTTGGCAGTGTGGGCAGGTGCCAAATCCTGCTGGAAAATGAAATCAGCATCTTTAAAAAGTTGGTCAGCAGAAGGAAGCATGAAGTGCTCCAAAATTTCTTGGTAAACGGGTGCAGTGACTTTGGTTTTCAAAAAACACAATGGACCAACACCAGCAGATGACACTGCACCCCAAATCATCACGGACTGTGGAAACTTAACACTGGACTTCAAGCAACTTGGGCTATGAGCTTCTCCACCCTTCCTCCAGACTCTAGGACCTTGGTTTCCAATTGAAATACAAAACTTGCTCTCATCTGAAAAGAGGACTTTGGACCACTGGGCAACAGTCCAGTTCTTCTTCTCCTTAGCCCAGGTAAGACGCCAGGAGTGGCATAACAAGAGGAATACGACAACTGTAGCCAAATTCCTTGACACGTCTGTGTGTGGTGGCTCTTGATGCCTTGACCCCAGCCTCAGTCCATTCCTTGTGAAGTTCACCCAAATTCTTGAATCGATTTTGCTTGACAATCCTCATAAGGCTGCGGTTCTCTCGGTTGGTTTTGCATCTTTTTCTTCCACACTTTTTCCTTCCACTCAACTTTCTGTTAACATGCTTGGATACAGCACTCTGTGAACAGCCAGCTTCTTTGGCAATGAATGTTTGTGGCTTACCCTCCTTGTGAAGGGTGTCAATGATTGTCTTCTGGACAACTGTCAGATCAGCAGTCTTCCCCATGATTGTGTAGCCTAGTGAACCAAACTGAGAGACCATTTTGAAGGCTCAGGAAACCTTTGCAGGTGTTTTGAGTTGATTAGCTGATTGGCATGTCACCATATTCTAATTTTTTGAGAGAGTGAATTGGTGGGTTTTTGTTAAATGTGAGCCAAAATCATCACAATTAAAAGAACCTAAGACTTAAACTTCTTCAGTCTGTGTGCATTGAATTTATTTAATACACGAGTTTCACAATTTGAGTTGAATTACTGAAATAAATGAACTTTTCCACGACATTCTAATTTATTGAGATGCACCTGTATACCAGGTGTAAACGGGGTGTCTGTCTGTGTGTCTGTCTCTCCTGTAATTCAATATGATTCTGTATGTTTGTTTGTTCGTTCGTCAGACAGCGAGTCTCTCATGACATCTCAATAACTGTTGGCAGAAGATTAGGTGTGTGTGTGAGTGAAAGTGTGTAAAACATGAAGGAATATGTGAATGTGAAAAATGAATTTGATCATCAAAACAGTTGTTTTAGTTTTGAGTGTTTCCACTCATCTCAGTGTTATCAGTGTGACCCGCTTAAGGAAAACTGGACCGTGACATCATCAATCATTCATACACACACATACTCACTCACTCACTCTCCCTCTCTCTCTCTTTCTCTCCCTCTCTCTGTCTTTCTCAATTAAATTTAAGGTGGCTTTATTGGCATGACTGTAAACAATACAATATTTTCAAAGCAGAGGTTGTGTAAAAACAGAACAGCACTTTAATGAACAATTTAACAAATAAAAAATCAGAACTGCTTGACCACAGTGTTTAGATAACTGAAGACCACTGCCATGTTTACATACACACAAATACATTAATATACACACATGAACTGAGGGTCACTGTGGTGAACATTGGGGTGTCACACTGGGGTAATATACATAAAACATATTCACCCACTGTCTCTAAGGCTGTGGGATATTAAAATGTTCTCTCTCTCTCTCTGTCAATCCAGTTTCAGTTCAGATGTGTTGTCAAAGCATATGCAAGGGTATAAAGGATAAAACCAGTGATTTCCAACCAGGGGTACGCAAGCAGTTTTCAGGAGGTATGTGAAAATAAATTGTCAGAAGGTTGCTGGTTCGATCCCCACAGCCACCACCATTGTGTCCTTGAGCAAGGCACTTAACTCCAGGTTGCTCCAGGGGGATTGTCCTTGTAATAAGGGCACTGTAAGTCACTTTGGATAAAAGCGTCTGCTAAATGCATAAATGTAAATGTAGATCCCTCTCCACCTCTGCTGCGTAAATGTATAAGTGTATGAGTGATGTCAACATGTGTAGTGTACACTTCATTTATCAGACAATATGTGTTCTTCTGAAACATCTCTGTGTGTGACGTGTGTGTGTGTGTGTGTGTGTGTTACTAGATGGGTTACGTTCATTTAAGTTGTAAATAATGTTGCACATAATTGTAGCCGCTGCTTTGATGACCCTTGCTGGCACTGTTTACATTGAGTTCAATAATTCAGTCATCTCACAGGTAAAGTTACTGTAGTATGAGCTGCAGTCTGTTACATCATGATGTCTGACACACACACACACACGCGCTTTGGATCGGTCTAACTCTCTCAGTCGGACTCATTAGTCGATCAGTCAGATCAGCCTGCTAATTATAGTCTTGCGACTCCAGGAAGTGAACTGACTGACTGATCATTAACCAGCAGCATCGTTTGTGCCACAGACATGAATGACACTGGAATCGTGAGGTGAGATGTGCTGTTACTTTCACCTGATAAAACCCCATAGACTTGCATTGAAGGAGCGACTCCAGTCCAATCTAGAGAGAAGAAGATCACAGAGACTGGAGGGTGCAGGAGACACACACACTGTTACTTATAGGCTTATTTATCCACAATATTCCTGAGTCCCATGATGCTTTGTGGGCGGAACTTCCGGTTAAGCGTAAACAATCATTATATTTTGTACTAACACAGCATTAAAAATGACAGAAACTTGAGAAGAAATGATCACAGAATTATAGCGAGGCGATATTGTTCTTCCTCACCTGTCTGATAATGATTATGGGTTTCAGGATGTTGGCCAAATATCGCAAATAGAAGCATTGGAGTTATTTTGTTTATTGGAGTCTTTATCCATTGATGGAAGAACCTGAGCAGACTAACCTGAAAAGCGATGTAGCCTATTAGTGCCTTCACAGCTGTATATTTGGACATGTTTTGAGAACTGTAGATAATTATGTTTATTTTAAAGCATATATTGAGTTTAGTCAGAAACTGAGGAGTTTGTTGTACCGAGATGATGTACTTACTGCAGGTACAGGGGAGGTCTAGACAGCAGGATGCTCGTGTATTACAGGACTCATGCAATGATACAGTCATGTTGCTGTTTTTCGGATAAAATACAAATATTTTGTGCGCTTTCTCCTCCGCCATTGCCGCTGGTTGGTGCGAAATGCATTCTGGGATACTGGGCTCTCCCAAGTCCACACAAGTCACTTCTCGATGCATCCTCGATAAAACGGGTGAAGCAAGAACACATCCGGACATTCGGATTGTACTTGGCTAGATGACAAAAACAAATACAATCTGGCCTGCACAGAAACTTCTGTGTGCGGAGCGATCTTCAACGCAGACAACCGAAGTGTACTTTGGCCTTAAGTGGACATCTCTGTGTCACTGCATGTCATTAACGCTGCGTGTGTACACCTGTAATGGCCATGAACATTTAGTATTACGCGAAAGTGTAAAATTTGTTGTGAACCTCCACAGACATTACAGCACTTCAGAAGCGGTTGGAGAGTGCGGTCCGCGGTGCGGCTCAGATGGTCGGAGTTCATTTGGAGTGTCACATAATCGGGAAATGAGACACAAAAACACAGCGTTATATATATATATATATATATATATATATATATATATATATATATATATATTCCCTTAATTCCCTTATTTGCACAGGAAAATGATTAGAATTTGAAATGCACAATAATATTTCATTATCACAACAGGCCTAATTGTGTGTGTGCTTGATTGACAGCTCTGTCTCTCAGGATTTGTGTGTATAATTAGCCATGATTGAGTTCAGTCTTCTAATGACACTGAAGGACATGAGCCTGAACTGCCACACACTGGGACCGTTACCACCGAGACTGGGACTATTATGGGATGTTCTGACCCTCATTCCTGCTACACAGTGTCAAGGGATAGTTCACACAAAAATGAAAATTCTCTCATCATTTACTCACCCTCATGCCATCCCAGATGTGTATGACTTTCTTTCTTCTGCTGAACACAAATGAAGATTTTTAGAAGAATATTTCAGCTCTGTAGGTCCATACAATGCAAGTGAATGGTGACCAGAACTTTGAAGCTCCAAAAAGCACATAAAAGTAATCCATCAGACTCCAATGATTTAATCCATGTCTTCTGAAGTGATATGATAGGTGTGGGTGAGAAACAGATCAATATTTAAGTCCTTTTTTACTATAAATTCTCCTCCCTGCCCATTAGGACTCCGTTACCACTTATGGATTACTTTTATGCTGCCTTTATATGCTTTTTGGAGCTTCAAAGTTCTGGTCACCATTCACTTGCATTGTATGGACCTTTGAAGGTATTTGAAGGAAACATGCATTTTTTTTATTTACTATTTACATTGAAACGTAACTTTTTAAATAGGCTAAAGCTGTGTGTTCAATAGCACATTACCATATTAGCATATTTTTTGCTGTGGTATCAAAATTTATATCGAGAACCGTGAAATTTCATATCGTGACAACATTAGCAGCTGGTGAAGTTTTTCTCATTGTATATGTAGCATGAAATACTGCAGTCACTGTGTTTTTATTGTGTTGCAGTTTGTGATCGTGTGTGAACAATCCAAAGTCCAGACATGAACGGATTCACAGAACTCTCCTCACCATCCACACAGATCAAGTGAGTCAATATCATCAATCACAAAACAACGTTTATACTGTGATTTGATTCCTCTCATCAAGCGTGATGAATGAAATGTGTGTGATGATTTATTAATGTTTCCTCTGCTGCTGTTGAACACATTCATTATTGATCTCTCTCACAATTAGTGACTGACACAATGAAACAGATCAAGTGTCCACTTTAGTCATTAACACACACACACACTCGCGCGCACACACACTCGCACTCGCACACAGACACACACACAACACACTCTCTCACACACTCTCATGCTCGCACACACACTCACACTCACACTCACATTCTCACACACAACACACACTCACACACACACACTCGCAGTGCAGTGAGTCTCAGAACAGACTGAGTTCATTATGATTATTAATTAATTTACAATCTTGCAAGTACACTAGAGGAAGTGTGTTCAGTATGGTGGAGCAGTTTATTATCTAACTAACTGTGCGTGTGTGTGCGTGTGTGTGTGTGTCTCTCTCTCAGTGGTCACAGCTCTCTGTCTCCAGATGTTCCTGCCAAAAAGTCGAGTGCTAAAGCTCTGTACGGTACGTGTGTCACACACATACACGTGTTGTTCTGTACAGTGTGTGTGTGTGTGTGTGTGTGTGTGTGTGTGTGTGTGTGTGTGTGTGTGTGTGTGTGTGTGTGTGTGTGTGTGTGTGTGTGTGTATACAGTGTCTCCTGCTGTCTGTTGAGGGTACTGCACTGCGTCATGTTATCTCAGTTCTTCAGAGCCTTATCTGACCTTTGACCCCTTAGCAGAGGGGTAGAACCTCTGAACCCATCAGATGCAGGGCTGAAACAATAATCTATTACCATGACAACATGTTGGAGGAGAGATGAGAGTGTGTTATTCAGGAAAAAACACTGCATTATTCCTGCATTTAGAGTGTGTTTGTGTTGTGTGTGAGAGTGTGAGTGTGTGTGTGTGTGTGAGAGTGTGTTGTGTGTGTGTGTGTCTGTGTGCAAGTGTGAGTGTGTTATTCAGGAAAAAACACTGCATTATTCCTGCATTTAGAGTGTGTTTGTGTTGTGTGTGTGTGTGTGTGTGTGTGTGTCTGTTGATATCTCATTGGTTTGTTCTGCTCTGCGTATCACTCTCAGGTACAGATGGGGTGTATTTCCTGCACACCTCTGCCAAACACAGAAAGAAAGGTAGAAACTGATGGAGTGACTGTGTGTGTGTGTGTGTGTGTGTGTGTGTGTGCTGAATGACCTTTCATAGACATCTAGTCTTTCAATCAGCTCTCCCTGTATCTTGCCACACACCCACACGCGTGCTCACACACATATATACACACACATACACATAAACAAACACACACACACTCACACACTCTCTCACAGACACACAAACACACACATACATGCAGGCACACACACACAGACTCTCACACAGACACACACACACACCCACACATATATACACACACATACACACACAAACACACTCTCACACAAACTCATACACAGAGACACACAAACACACACACATACATGCAGGCACACACACACTCTCACACAGACTCACAGAAAAAACACACACGCACACACACAATCACTGATTTGGTGTGATTGTATCTGTAAGTGAACAGAGTTTCCCGCTGTGTGTCTTCTTTCCTCCTGTTAGTTTTCCAGAGTTCCTGTTTCCTACGCCAGTAAATGTGTCATGTGTGCACATCTGATACTCTCTGTAAAGAGTACTCATTGAAATGTAATGACCCCTGACCTCTGAGGGTCATGAGCAGGTCCACACATAATCTACACCTGCAGCAGTTCTTCACATCACCTGCGCTGTGTGTGTTTATCACATATTTAGGCTGAGTTGATGTTGCTTTCAGCTGTCAATAAATGTGTGGCACGCGCAGCTCCATTTGTACTTTTACAACTAGAGCTGTCGATTTAATGCGTTTAATTTAGTATGATTAATTATATTTAAAAAAAACATGAAAAAATAAATAACGCAATTAATCATGCCCACTGACATGTCGTATTAAAAGTACGTATTTTCCTACCATACGAGCAATTCAAGCTTGAAGTACATTTGTTTTTACGAGCCGCGTCAGTAGGTGTCAGCGCGCCTCAACAAACATCACAAACAGCGCAGAAACCGTTCACAGAGAAGGAAGTACAACAGAATACAGGAATCTTGAGACGCAGTTTTCAAAGTTTCCACTTCTTGACACAGCATCCTAAAAATATACGCTGAATACCAGTGAGACGTCCATCTGAGACACGCACATGTACACAGAGCGACAATTAAATACAGCGCAGACGGAACGCAAGAACACGTCCTGTGAGAACTGGACACATCGATGATTGCTGTCAACTGTTCGCTTGTTCGATGATATGAGAATAAAACAAACAATATATTGAGTTCTTAAGACACTGTATCATCTAATCACTGCTTTATTCATCTGCAACAATAATGCAATTTACTTCAATCTGTATGATATATTTATTATAGGCCCTACATATTATATTTATAAATATTTGTATTATTATGCATTATATGAATTATCTTTATTTGGGGGCCTTTCTCAGCAAATAATGATGTATGCAATTAATTGCGATTAATCAGTATGTCATGTAATTAATTCGAATAAAGAATTTAATCGGCTGACAGCCTTATTTACAATGTTTAAAAAAAAGAGTTCATGTTATGACATTTAATTTGACCTCTGTTCTTTCAGAGCAAAGGAAAAACTACACCAAGAACAGCATCAACAGTCTGACAGACACAACGCAGTACCATGTGGAGGTAAAACTGCCCATATGTCTGATCTGAGATCTGTGTGAAGAGACACTTTTGAAATTGAGTCATTGCGAGTGAAGGACTGATCACAGTGATTGATTAACCTGTCGTAGGGTTTCCTTGTCACAATACCAACATTTATACCAAAGCCCTGAATGTTATCTTAATGTAGGAATGTCAAAACTACCACTTATTTGGTATCAAGTTGATGCTAAATATAAATATATTTTTAATATGAAGTAATATATGTATAAATGAATGATGCTAGCCTTTCTATATAGTATTGATAATTAGAGCTGTCGATTTAACACGATAATTCAGTGCGATTGATTCTATAAAAAATAACGCGTGAAACAAATAGCGCAAGTAATCATGTCCCCGGACCGTGATGAGGAATATTCCTTCCATCTGAGCAATTCAAGCTTGAAGTATCACCAAGTATTCAGCAGGGGGCAGTAAGCGAATCTCCAGCTGTTTGGGCAACGTGAGTAAACGGAGAACAAACCACACTCACCGACAGCAGACAGCACAAGATGAGAACACAGTTGCGTTCAAACACAGCTTGATGGAGTGCAAATACGAATGCAGGGATCTCAAGACGTGTTTTTCTAAACTTCAAACTATGTTTATCATGACACAGCGACCTAAGAACGGTATGTTTATGATGCGACGCAAATGAGACGCTCAAAGTGTCTGACGCAGGTGTGCATTGACGCTTCCTTAGAAAAGCCCTCATAATAAATATCTCGGACTGACAATTGCAAATGGATTATGTGAACTGTAGTCAGATGACACAAGTTCAATAATATGGAAATAAACAACATATTGCATACTAAAGCCACTTTGTGAATGATCTTTTTGGTAACACTTACATTAGTTAATGCATTAAGTATCATGAACTAACAGTTAACACTCTATTGTTTACAGCATTTATTAATCTTTAAAATTAGTTAATAAAAATACAATTGTTTATTGTTAGTTCATAATGCATTTACTAATGTTAACAAACACAACTTTTGATTTGAGAAATGTATTAGAATACATTTTTACATTTACATTAACTAAGACTAATAAATGCTTAATAAGTTCTGTTCATTGTTAGTTCATGTTAACTAATGTTATTAACTAATGTTATTAAATAGAACCTTATTGTGTTATATGTGTTACCATCTGCCACAGTGATGTCATGCATTTTAATTATCTATATTGTTATTATTTTTTATAATATATATTTTATTTATAATGAATTAAATATAAGTATTTAATCATTATTTATTGAATTATTGTTATTTGAGGGGCTTTCTAAGCAAATATTTATATATGCGATCAATTGTGATTATTTCAATTAATTATCGGCATACCGTGTAATTAATTTGATAAAGTTTTAATTGATTGACAGCCCTATTGATAATACTTATTACCCATGCACTGTCTTGTTGGGTGGTTGCTTTAGCGGCTGTTTGTGGATGGTCTTTGTAATACATACACATGTGTTTTAGGAATTTAACTACTTTAAAACATGAGCCAGGACGCTTGCATTTTTTTCAAAACGTTTTTATAAAGACGCAGTGTCATGAACCTTGCAAACTTTGACAAATCTAGTGTATTTTGACAAATCAATCACCTATTTTAGCCTATTTATAGCCTGTTTTCTTCTAAAACAACTTTAAACTAAGGAATGTGCATTGAATTACGGAAAGCCGAAAGAGACAAAACGGTGTTTTTTTTAAATCATGTTTTAAAGTACATAGTGTTAAAAGCATGCATCTTATGTGGGTTTCAGTAATATTTAAAGATTGACTATATAAATGAAACCCCACAAACTTTTATTATAAAGTGTATTATATTATGATATTTCATCAAAGGATGGCCTCATACATATCCACAAAGGTCTGACAGCAGACGGCACAAGATGAGGACGCGTTCTTGCCCTCAAATGATTTTAATCAAAACACACAGCTGGATGGAGCACAACTCAGAAAACACATCTCGAGATCTCTGCATTCTAAGTTTCAAGCTAGGTTTACCTTGAGACAGCAAAAACACTGTTTATGATGTGAAGCAACCAAAATGAGACAAAAGCATGTGTACATTGACCTGTCCTAGCTCAGACAGATTGACGAGTTCCATTGCAAAATGGATTGTTGTGTACTGTAGGCCAATGATATGGAAATAAACAATATATTGCCTTCTAAAACTACTTTTTGTATTTTCAAATCAATGCTTTACTCATTTGTTACTATAATGTAATGCATTTTTGTTATCTGAATTATGTGTATTATATTTAAAATTATTTAAATATAATTATTAATAATTATTTTATCATGATTTGTTTTAATTGTTTTTATTGAATTGAATTGAAAGACCCCCAAGCCATTGTCTGCAAATGTTGATATGCGATTTAATTTGATTAATTAATTAGCACATTATGTAATTAATTCGATTTTAATATTTATTTGTTTTTATTTTTTCTCCCCAATTTGGTATACCCAATTCCCAATGCGCTCTAAATCCTCGTGGTGGTGTAGTGACTCGCCTCAATCCGGGTGGCGGAGGACGAATCTCAGTTGCCTCCGCATCTGAGACTGTCAATCCATGCATCTTATCACATGGCTTGTTGAGCACGTTACCGCGGAGACACTGCGCGTGTGGAGGCTTCACGCTATTCTCGCACGGCATCCACGCACAACTCGCCACGCACCCCACCGAAAGCGAGAACCACATTATAGTGACCACGAGGAGGTTACCCCATGTGACTCTACCCTCCCTAGCAACCGGACAATTTGGTTGCTTAGGAGACCTGACTGGAGTCACTCAGCGCACACCCTGGATTCAAACTCACGACTCCAGGGTGGTAGTCAATGTCAATACTCTGAGCTAACCAGACCCCCCTGACTGCCCTAATATTAATGAAATACTGAGTAGGGATGGGCATTTATAGTAATTTGAAGATGAGTACTCTAACACTCTAACTCGATTAATCGATTACTTGAAATGTAGAATTTGAGTTCCACCTTCAACCTTTGAACCTGTTTTCTTATGAAAATGAGCACTATGCACAAACAACAACATCTAGATTCAAAAATGACAAAAAACAAAAAACATTTGCACAAGTCTTAAGCGATACAATCACTTTAATTATGTTCTTTTTGGTTGACCTATTCCTTGAACAACATCATGCAGTCACAGCACCACTCAATGCAATGACTTAGGGTGATTTAGGGTAGAGAAGCAGTTTCATTGTTGCCCACGGCAGGCAAAGGCATATAGGAAAATCTAATTGCAATTTTCGAGTAGTGTTTTTACTAGTCAAATCTTTAAATATTCGATTAATCGATTACTCATGCACATCCTTGGCATTAGCAGATCTATTAGGCCGCATTTACACTTCCAGTCTGATATTTTGATACAAATCTGCTTTTTTTTTTGTCCCACAGCTTACATTTATAAGACATAACTGACTATGGTTACATTAATATCTTGCCAAGGTGGATATTTTGAATGTATTTTCGTGTATTCTCACAGAGTGCACTCGCTCATGAGCGCGCACATAGAAAGAAGCTGCCTGTCAGTCAAAGCGCACAGGTACTGAAATGAGTTAGGACTCGGTCTTACCAGTGCTGCAGGAAGTCTAGTATCGTTACATCTTTTTAATGTTAGCACCAACTTAGTACCAGAGTACCAGTACTTTTGCCATCCCTAATCGGTCATGTGTGATTGTGTCTCTTGCAGCATCTGACCACGTTTGTGATGGACCGTAAAGAGGCCATGTTGACCACTGATGACGGCATCAGAAAACTGCGTCTGCTGGATGCCAAAGGGAAGGTTTGGACACAAGACATGATTCTACAGGTGGACGAGAAAGCTGTCAGCCTCATCGATAGTGAAACCAAGGTACCAAACAAACATTAGACGTTCAGACCAGCAGTGTGTGTGACTCTGTTCTGATCATTTGTCGTGTTTATAGTGCTCATAATGATCTGATCAAACATTTATTGTAAGTAATAAATGTTTAGTGTGGAAGTCGTCCTGCAGCGTTTGTGCTACGGACATGAATGATAGTTTAATCTGATGTTGTGTGTGTTTCAGAATGAGTTAGAGAACTTTCCTCTGGGTTCCATCCAGCACTGTCAGGCCGTGATGAACGCATGCAGTTATGACTCGATACTCGCGCTGGTGTGTAAAGAATCTGGACAGGGCAAACCGGACCTGCACCTGTTCCAGTGTGATGATATCAAGGTACTTAAACACTCTCACAACACAAAACAGCACTGTTCCTCATGGGGTGTGTGTTTATGATTATGTCATGTGACCATATCAGGCCAATCTAATCCACGTGGACATTGAGAGCGCCGTCAGCGATCACAAAGGTGGGAAAGTGAAGAAACGTCCGGAGGCGCTCAAGTAAGATCGTCACTGACCAGCTGTATGAATTGTGATGCTGTTGCCATGGTAACCCAGCATCCGTTTCTCTGTGTCCGTCAGAATGATCCTGAAGAGTGATGGCACTATTCCTCCACCCCCAGGAGGCCCCGCCCCCCAGCCTCCAGCAGCTGTCAATCAAGAGAACCTCAAGAGCCGAGTGGCCAGTTGGTCGGCCTGGACCAATAAGCATCCAGACCGTGAGTCAGACATTCATATATGGGGGAGACCGGGGCAAGTTGTCACAATGATGCTGTATGTTTTGAGTCAAAAGTCTAATTGCATCATTACTGTTTTTATACTTTAAAAGCCCTTTAATACCCCAGAATGAATTTGGCTTCTTTAGTTTAGACAGTATATTATTGATATTCTCAAATCAATGTCAGTAGAGTTCAGATCAGAATTGCATTTTTTATCCTGGGCATCAATCGTTAGAAATAATGAATGGCTTTTTGGTAGTCAATAAAGTGTGACAACTAGCCCCGGTATATGTGATGTCAGTGGTTTTTACAGCTCATTGTTCAGTCTTTCAGTCTTTATCTCTATTTTCTTAAACTTGAGTTCATGTTTGTGATTCAGAGCGAATCACATTTTTTCTGTATCTGCTGTGTGTCCTTCCTGTTCTCACAGCATGTGATAAAAGAGTGTGTGTGTGTGTGTGTGTGTGTGTGTGTGTTCAGATGATAAACAGAGACATCACACGGAGCTGGACGGGTTTCCAGAGATGAGCGCTGCACAAGTGGACAGAGATGTGGTGAGTGTTTACACTGATACATCACATCCTGTTCCTCTTCCTCTCCGTCAGCCAATGAGATGAGCCTGTCATCGTTCACTACAGATACACAACTTAAACATCTCAGTCTTTCCATCTCTTCCCTCCAATCATTCCATCATAAATATCTACAGCTTGTTTTAATGATAAATTCTGAGCAGAAAGAAATCAGTTTTCATTTGTCAAAATTATAATGATTTACCATAAATGTCAAAAGTCCAGGATGTTCTGGTAAAATCAAAATGGACTGTATGTTTCTGGTGTTATTGTGAATAATTCATCAGTGCACGTTATTACAATGATATCTTTAATCTTTCCAATTGATTCTTCATAGATAAAATCAAGTCTGAATATTCTGTTCCACTTTGAAATTCATAAAATGGGTTGTGAATAGGGATGCACCAATACACATTTTTCTCTCCCAATCTGATTCCGATACCTGAACTTTCAGCATCGGCCAGTCCGGATCCGATACCAGTATTGTTTTTTTGTAATCAGTGTTGAATTTCTGTACCTCACTGTGTGGAACTGATTGGGAGAACTCTAAGCTGCACGCTGCTTAGCATTGCTTATTCTTATACGTTCATTGCTTTATCCTTTGCCATTTTACCGTGTACTTTGGGTTTTTCCGCATCAGTTTTCTTTTTTTTTCTTTTTCTGCTTGTCTACATCTTGCGTCTCGACTGTGTGCATTCGTTTTCTCCACTGTGTTTTACACGGATTATTGCATCAATCTTAAACATCTGCTGATCAGGAACCACATCGATCTCAAACCCTCGCCACTCAAGAACAACCATAACAACAACGTCAAACAATTGTGGTAAGTTCTGGCATCCGCTCATGTTATTTCTTCCTGCATTGCATGCCACATGTTTACTATAGCTTCTTCCATCAGCAGTGAGGGATTCACATGTGATAAATGTAAGGAATTAGTCAGGCTGACGGAAAAGGTTAATGAGTTACAGACACGCATCCGAATGCTAGTGGAGGTCAGTGAGAAAGAGAAGCCTGTAGATACTGTTTCGGATGCAGTTAGTACAGCGAGCAACACGCACATTTTGGTTCCAGCTGTAGAGCCCCCACAGCAGGGTGTTTGGGTGACGTCTCTGCGGTATACTCGCTCAGCAAAGCTACACCACTCTCCCGTTCCTGTTTGGGTTTCCAATCGATTCTCCCCACTCAGTGATGCACCCACTGAGAATTATGTTGAAAGAGCCTTGGTCGTTGGTGATTCTACTGTAAGGAACGTGGAAATAGAGACTCCAGCCACTATTGTTAAATGCATTTCTGGGGCTCGAGCATCTGACATCAGATCAAATTTACTAAGTTTGGCTAATGCTAAACGTAGATTTTCTAAAATTGTTATTCATGTCGGCACTAATGATGTCTGGCTTCACCAATCAGAGATCACTAAAGATAATGTTAAAGAGGTGTGTGAACTTGCAAAAATGATGTCAGACACTGTAATATGCTCTGGCCCCCTCCCTGCTCTTCGTGGTGATGAGGTTTATAGTAGATTAGTGTCACTGAAAGGCTGGATGTCTGAGTGGTGTCCGGAGAATAACATAGGATTTATAGACAATTGGAAGAGTTTTTGGGGTAGACCTGACCTGCTAAAGAGAGACGGACTCCATCCCTCCAGGGAAGGTGCCGCTCTCCTCTCTAGAAATTTGGCTCATAGTCTTAATAATGATAGTATTTGACTAACTGGGGCCCAGGTCAGGAAGCAGACAAACTGGCTAATCCGAACGTCTGCTAGCTGCCTTGAGACATCACACAGGTCACATAAACTACAACACATAGAGACTGTATAACATAGATATCATATAGAGACTATGTCTGTTCCCCGAACTACCAAAAACAAACCCCTCACTAAATCATTTATAAAAAATTTGATTACGGTAAAACAAAAAACAAAACAAAAAAAAACTAAACATTTAAGATAAACATCATATAAAGGTAGGGCTACTAAACATTAGACATCTTTCTACCAAAACACTAATTGTAAATGGAATTATTATAGATCATAGTTTGGATGTGCTCTGTTTGACTGAAACCTGTCTTAAACTGGATGAATATATTAGTTTAAATGAATCTAATTATTGTTATAAACATGAGCCTCATCTGAAGGGTCAAGGAGGAGGTGTTGCTACAATTTACAGTGAAGTTTTTGGTGTTACTCAGAGGACAGGATATAAGTTTAAGTCTTTTGAACTAATAATGCTTAATGTGACACCATCAGATATAAATAAAAAAAACTCTGTCATCTTTTGTCCTTGCTACAGTATATAGATCACCTGGGCTGTATTCTGATTTCCTTGGTGAATTTGCTCATTTTGATCAGATCTCATAGTTATTGTAGATAGAGCTTTAATTGTTGGTGACTTCAACATTCACATAGATAATGAAAATGACACATTGGGATTAGCATTTATTGATATTCTCAACTCTCTTGGAGTCAGACAAAATGTAACAGGACCAACTCATCGCCATAATCATACGATAGATTAATTCTATCATATGGTGTTGATGTTAATACAATATAAAATTCTACCGTAGAGCGATGACATCTTGGATCATTACCTCGTCTCTTGTTTGCTGAGATCAGCTAATGTTACTCAATCTACACCATGCTATTGTTCAGGCAGAACTATTCTTTCGACCACCAAAGATAGGTGCACTAATAATCTTCCAGAATTGTCTTATACACTCAAAAAGCCAAGTCTCGAAGAACTTGATGTAATAACAGAAAATATCAATACAGTCTTCTCTAGAACTCTTGATGGTGTCACCCCCTTCAATTAAAGAAAAACGCCCTGCACCATGGTACAATAATCACACTCATGCTCTCAAGAGAGCAGCTCGGAAAATGGAGCGCAAGTGGAAGAATACAAAATTAGAGGTATTTCATGATGCATGGAAGGATAGTGTCTGTATCTACAGACAAGCACTAAAAGCTGCCAGGTCAGCATATTTTAGCAAACTCAAAATAACCACAACTATCCTAGGTGTTTATTCAGTACTGTG
Organism: Myxocyprinus asiaticus; assembly: GCF_019703515.2. Classification (NCBI taxonomy): domain Eukaryota; kingdom Metazoa; phylum Chordata; class Actinopteri; order Cypriniformes; family Catostomidae; genus Myxocyprinus; species Myxocyprinus asiaticus. The sequence continues at coordinate 354,391 of NC_059390.1, forward strand.
GCTAAATAGGTTAGGAATAAAGCCTCGACTGAACCAGATATTCTGTCGCAGCACAATAGTAATGACTTCATGAATTTCTTTACTGATAAAATTGAAATAATCAGAAATAAAATTGAAATTATGCAGTCATCTGTCACAGTACCTCAGAAAACAGTGTCTCATAATTTCTCACAAGCAACTTCAATCCTTTACTGTCATAGATCATGAAGAGCTAACAAAACATATCAAAACATCAAAAGCACAACATATATGTTCGATCCAATACCAACTAAGCTCTTAAAAGAGGTATTCCCAGTAATCTCAGAATCTCTTATTAATATTATTAACTCCTCACTATCTTTAGGACATGTCCCAAGAAACTTTAAAATGGCAGTTATCAAACCACTTATTAAGAAGCCACAACTTGATCCTGGAGAATTGGCTAATTACAGACTGATTTCAAATCTACCGTTTATGTCGAAAATACTAGAAAAGGTAGTGTCCTCACAAATATGTTCATTTCTAAAGAGAAATAGTATATATGAACAATATCAGTCAGGATTTAGGTCCCATCACAGTACAGAGACTGCAATTATCAGAGTTACTAATGACTTGCTCTTATCATCTGATCACAGCTGCATTTCTCTTCTAGTGCTTTTAGATCTTAGTGCTGCCTTCGACACCATAGATCAGGACATTCTCTTGAATAGTCTGGAGAATTATGTTGGCATTAGTGGACTTGCATTAGCATGGTTTAGGTCCTATTTAGCAGACCGCTACCACTTTGTCTGTGTAAACAAGGAATTGACAAATCAAACAAAAGTTAAGTATAGAGTGCCACAGGGATCAGTTTTAGGGCCTCTGCTTTTCTCCTTATATATGCTTCCCTTCAGAGATATTATCAGGAATCATGGAATAAGTTTCCACTGTTATGCTGACGATACTCAACTTTATATTTCTTCTAAACCTGATGAAATTTCACAATTCTCCAAATTAGCAGAGTGTATCAATGAAATCAAAGATTGGATGGCCAGAAATTTCCTTCTGCTCAATTCCGACAAAACAGAGGTACTAATTATTGGACCAATAACCTCTAAAAATAAGCCGCTAAAATATAATTTGACTCTCGATGGATGTACTGTTACATCGTCTTCTACAGTGAAGAACTTAGGTGTTATATTTCATACCAATCTGTCCTTTTGAAAATCAAATTTCCTATGTTTGTAGAACAGCATTCTTCCACCTCAGAAATATTGCTAAATTACGACACATGCTCTCTGTTGCTGATGCTGAAAAACTAATTCATGCGTTCATGACCTCAAGATTAGATTATTGTAATGCATTACTGGGAGGATGTCCAGCAAGATCAATAAACTTAAATTGGTTCAAACTGCAGCACCCAGAGTGCTGACTAGAACCAATAAATATGATCATATTAGCCCCATTTTATCATCGTTACATTGGCTTCCTGTTAAATTTCATATTAATTTTAATATTCTGTTAACTACATACAAAGCTGTGAATGGTCTATCTCCACAGTACTTAAGTGATCTTCTGTCACACTATATTCCATCACATTCATTATGATCACAAAATTCTGGCCTGTTAATAGTTCCTAGAATATCAAAATCCACAAAAGGAGGTAGATCCTTTTCCTATTTGTCTCCTAAACTATGGAATAGTCTCCCTAACACTGTTCGGGATGCAGACACACTCACTCAGATTAAGTCGAGACTAAAGACTCATATATTTAACTAGACATACACCTAATTTATCCATCAGCTCACAATTAGGCTGCTTTAGTTAGGTCTGCCAGAACCAGAAACATCCATCATGATCTATAACTCCGCATAAAATTGAATGGCATCTACAATAATATTATTCTATTTGTTTCCATGTCTCAACCCGAGGTCATCAGAACCGGTCAGATCCAGCTCCGTTTCTGCTTGGTGTCGGACTCCACTGCTACGTGTCTCTGAGTGATGATGACTAAATGCAGCCGGTGCCAACCAAACCTCACTTCAGTCTTTTACAGTGGACTTCAGAGGATGAACTGATGCCAACTCCAGCTGTAAGACATCGGATACATCATCTGCCACTGCCTGAACCTTGGATTTAGGATGGACCTCACTGAACCTCACCGAAATTACCAGCCGGTTGAACTGTGATGCACCTCACTGATCTCTGCCTGCATCACCTTTGTCTATTGATGGACTACACTCTTATAATGGAATACATAAACTATCAATTAATTGCTAGTAAAATCCTTCATCAGCCAACTAACAAAGGACAATGCATCAGTGTGAACTTCTGCAGTTAATCCAGGATGAACTTCAAAGACATTAGTCATTAATCTTACAGTTCTTACAAAATCTTTGTTTAAACACTTGACCTTAACACTTACTTAGTTTAATCATTTTAAACCATGACTTCACTGCACATAAATAACTAATATTGTCATTATATTCATGATGTTAGTCAGAGGGGAACTGGCCCCCACAGTGAGTCTGGTTTCTCTCAAGGTTATTTTTCTCCATTAATCAACATCTTATGGAGTTTTGTGTTCCTTGCCACAGTCGCCTTCAACTTGCTCACTGGGGTTATAAATACAATTATTATTGAATTACTTATATTTATACACAATTTACAATCATATTTAATCAAACTACACAAGACATTATAGATATTACAGTTTCATTTTCTGTTAATGCATGATCTTCTGTTAAGCTGCTTTGAAATGATGTGTGTTGTGAAAAGCGATATACAAATAAAAATGACTTAAAAACATCTAACTACACATTATTTCATTATGAAATGGAGAAAACAAAAAAAAACGATTACATAAAAAAATGTGTAGCCTTTTAAGAAAACCCTTATTTTTAAATAGTCTTCTGGATCAGTGAAAGTCTTCATTAGAAAAGAAGCCAGTTGTCAAATTTTTTGAACTTGTATCTGAACTTAAATGTTCACTTTATTTGTAGCACCGCTCATTTACTGAAGCGCGCTGCGCATGCAGACTATATATTTATTTATTTATTAAATGCAGCCTTTTGAGATTCAATAAGCTATCGCATGTCTTCAAGACACTTTAAATAAAATGCAGGAGTCATATTTAATTTTTGGAGCTAACGGTAATGACCATGACTAACACACAGTATCAGATTTGGATCAGATTTTGTCGGACCGATGCCCAATCTGGTTAAAAACATCCGTATCGAAGCCGATATAATCCAGGTATCAGATCGGTGCACTCCTAGCTGTGAATGAAGTTTCATGTTGACTTTAGATTCCCAGTGTAACTGAAGTTTGATTGATGGTTGTTTCAGAAAATGTTTGTGTTGCACACGTATGATGAAATACTGCCGTGTGTTTTACAGCAAATCCTGAATCACCTTCTAGACGACATCGAACACTTCGTCACTAAACTTCAGAAAGCTGCCGAGGCCTTTAGTGAACTCGACAAACGAAAGAAATCTAAGAAGAGTAAAAAGAAAGGGCCAGGAGGTGCGTTCACTCTGTGTGTGTGTGTGTGTGTGTGTGTGTTTGTGTATGTGTGAGTGTTTGTGTGTGTGTAAGTGTGTGTGTGTGTGTGTGTGTGTGTGTGTGTGTGAGTGTTTGTCTGTGTGTGTGAGTGTTTGTCTGTGTGTGCGAGTGTGTGTGCGTTTGTGTGTGTGTGTAAGTGTTTGTGTCTGTGTGTGTGTAAGTGTTTGTGTGTGTCTGTGTGTGTGTGTGTCTGTGTGTGTGCAAGTGTGTATGTGTTTGTGTGTGAGTGTCTGTGTGTGTGTGTGTCTCTGTGTGAGTGTTTGTCTGTGTGTGTGTGTGTGTGTGTTTGTCTGTGTGTGTGTGTGTTTGTCTGTGTGTGTGTGTGTTTGTCTGTGTGTGTGAGTGTTTGTCTGTGTGTCTGTGTGAGTGTTTGTGAGTGTCTCTGTGTGTGTGTGTGTGAGTGTTTGTGTGTGTGTGTGTACAACATTAACATGATAAAGTATTTAGTTTATACCACATCAGACGTTTCTGTTTAAACTCAGATGATTCAAACCTCTCAAATCTTGGATGATGTCATTTGTGTGATTGATTGTTGTGGTGTGTGTGTGTTGATTTAAACAGAGGGAGTTTTGACTCTCAGAGCAAAACCACCATCTCAAGACGAGTTTGTCGACTGTTTCCAGAAATTCAAACACTCCTTCAACCTGCTGGTGAGTGATGTACAGTGAACAATTGATAATTTTTGATAGCATATATTTTACGCAGGATTACATGTAAATCTCATTGTCCTGTATCAAATCAAATCACTTTATTACACAAGTGCAACAGTGGGTGAAAGTCTTGGGTGCAGTTCATAGCAGTCATGACAATTACAATAAACATCTGATTTACACAACACAGTTTACACATCTGTTACACAACACTATATACAATATACACCTAATAATATACAATATACACACAAATACGTGTAGAAATAATATAACTGAGAGTGCTGTTGGACTGTATAATTCATAGAATCAATATTTTACATCTGGAGAATGTATTTTAATACAGATTCTGATGTTTAGATGTGTTGTGTTGTGATGTGATTATTGTTTGTCATCTCAGGGAAAGTTGAAGAATCACATTCAGAATCCGAGCGCTGTGGATCTGGTTCACTTCCTGTTTAATCCTCTCAGACTGGTAAGACTTCTTCTGTTTGATGATACAGTTCAGCTTGTGTGTGTGAACTCTGTTAACACACACACTCACACACTACACACGCACTCACACACACTACACACTCACAAACACACACACACAAACACACACGCACACACAACACACGCACACACTACACACACACACGCACTACATACTCTCTCACACACACACACACACACACACACACAAACACACTCACACACTACATACTCACACTCACACACTACACACACTCACACACTCTGCACGCACACACCACACACTCACGCGCGCACACACTCCACACACACACTCACACACTACACATACTCCACACACTCACACACTCACGCACGCACGCACACATACACGCACACATACACACGCACGCACACACTCTCACACACACACACACACATACACACACACGCACACACTCACACACACACTCACACATACACTCACACATGCACACATACACACACATAACTGAATGGCTGTCAAACTGATATTTCAGCAGTTATTGATTAGGGCTGGACAATATGGCTGCAAATTTTACAATATATGAAAGGATAAATATATATGATGTTGGATATTCATCTTGATAATTACATATTTGTTCTGAAATTGCATTTAACCTTTTTAATTTTTAATCAGAGGAACCATTTATTCAACCAAACAGTCATTTTATACCAAGTATACTCAAGATGTTTAATGCATGAAATACAAATCTAAAAACAATGAAGGCATGTTTTCCACATAATAAAATAAAAAATGTATTTACTAAAAACATGTTACAAAAGTCTGAAATTGTGTGAATCTGCAGCACTTTGTTCCCACAATACGACTGCTTAAAAGAGCGTATCATGATCCCGCATGAACAAGAATTCATTGCGTTTCTTTGTTTAATAATCATGTGACAATACTGAGATTGTGATGTTATTTAATTGTGCAGCCCTAATGACGCACTCTTTATGAAACGTATGTGCAAAGAAAAAGCACTTCAATCATCACTATATTTAAATATTGCTTCATTTTATATCGCCAACAAAATCATCATGAAAACATCGTGAATATTCTATATACCGCCCAGCTGTGTCACTGATAGAGACGGGTCAGGATGGTGGATTAGTCAGTTTGTGAGGTTGACAAATGATTTTAGGTTTTTTAGCTTTTAATATTTTTTGCAAGTGGATCTTTAAAGGGAGTGAATTTTGAGACAACATTTCATAGAGGTGTTTAACACGCTGACAGAATGACTTTACTGATGCTTAAATATACAAGAAAAATAAAATGTAGATAATCAAGGCCTACACAAGATAAACTTGATTTCAGGAACAGATTTTTACCACACTTAGGCCGTGTTGCTCATTTGAATTGTTCCGGAATGTGCTGAAATTGTTACAATGTTGCATTTTCTTCATGGTTCGGTCTGATTTCACAAGGCAGCATTTCAAAACAGACCAAAACTGTGTTAATAAAAGTCACATGTGAGCAAACTGTCTCCTTATTGGTCAGAATGTTTGTGCGCTATTCCAGGATTTAGCTCATACATCAAATAGAGGTTAATATGATATAACTGTAAACATGTATCAGAGGGTACAAATATTCAAGTAATGTTTATGTCACGGTTATGCAAAAGATCATCACATGTACAGAATGTGCGTTCCAGTCTGAGGTTTTTGTACATCCTTAAATGACTCGGTCAGAGGGGATTGTTAAAAGTTGTGCTGTTTGTGTGTGTGTGTGTGTGTGTGTGTGTCAGGTGATCCAGACGTCTGGTGGAGTTGATCTGGCTAAAAGTGTGATCGTTCCTCTACTCACCAGAGAAGCCATCGACTTCCTGCATGCTGCAGGTTCAGCAGACGAGAGACACCTGTGGGTCACACTGGGAGACGGATGGACCAAGTGCAGGTCATCACACACACACACACACACATCACTCACACATCACATCACACACACATACACACACACACACACACACACACACACACTCTCACATCACATCACTCACACACACACACACACACACTCACCACACTCACACATCACATCACACACACACATACTCACAAATACACACACACACTCTCATCACACTCACCACACTCACACTCGCATCACACACACACATACTCACAAATACACACACTCACACTCACATCACACACACACATACTCACAAATACACCCACACACACTCTCATCACACTCACACACACTCACCACACTCACACATCACATCACACACCCATACACACACACACACACTCACACATCACATCACACACACACATCACATCACACACTCTCAACACACTCACGCACACACACATCACATCACACACTCTCAACACACTCACGCACACTCACTCACATCACACACACACACTCACCACACTCACACTCACATCACAAATACACACACTCACACACTCACCACACTCGCATCACACACACACACACACACACACACTCACCACACACTCACACACACATCACATCACACACACACATACTTACAAATATACACACACACACTCAACACACTCACACACATCACATCACACACACATCACACACACTCTCTCTCACACACACACACACGCACTCGCACACACACACTCACCACACTCACATCACACACACACATACTCACAAACACACACTCACCACACACTCACACACGCGTCACATCACACACACACTCTCACTCACACACACACGTGCACTCACGCACACAGACACACTCACCACACACACACACAGATGTCAAGCTGAACTCAGTGTGTTGTTCATCATTAAACATGAAGCGTTTAGAGCTACATGTAACATAAAACAAAATACACACAAACATTATACAACTGACATCAAACGTGTCTGTCTCTCAGGTTGGAATGGCCGAAGGATCACACGTTTCCTCCTCACGTGCTGCGTTTTCGGGATGGCTGGGAGCCTCCGGTGCTGGTGTCTCATGAACAGGAAGTGACGCAGCTAGCAGAGAGATTGATCCAGGCCGAGTTTCAGAGATCAGGAAACAGACCGCCACATGATGTGAGACATCTCACTGAATCAGCCCGTTTGATCATGTCATATCGAACCGATGCACATTAACACATGGATAACCACCAAAAATCAGTTTATGCAAAATCTGAAAACACACGAAAACCGCTTTTACTTGAGACTTGAAACCATTGGGTAATTCTCTGCATTTGCCATCAAAGCTTAACGTGCAGCATTTGCGCTCATTGATAAGAATGCAGCGAATTCAGGGTAATCTATGTGTGTCAATCAGTTTATGCTTATACTGTTACATGCTTATAATAAATAGGGCTGGGTATTGATACAAATTTCCAGATTTGATTCCAATTTTGATTTATCAATTGATATAGGTAAGTTTCAGTTATAATGTCCATTGTGCTTAAATATGAAAGAAATTCTCTCCCAGATAATGCTGTTAATTATACAGGGGACCTCCTAACTAGATATATTATGAAAATATAAATTGTATTAATTATATTTTATTACTTTTTCACCATTTTGGCTTTTTAAAAATGAATAAATCAATGTACTCGATCAATAAATGAGATATTATATTTCATATATTATTTTTGTTCACATAATTTGTACTATTTACAAGTATTTACATTGATTTGTTGAACACGTGCTAAAATTGGTACTGTCTCTTTAAGAAAACCATCAGTTCTGTAAATGAGAGCATATTAACGAGAGACTTTATCTCATCCATCTTTGGACACACATTACACGGAAAACAACTTTTACTCAATTTCACAATTACTGCTGAATACTCCATCACTATACTCCACAATCACTGCTGAATACTCCATCACTATACTCCACAATCACTGCTGAATACTCCATCGCTATACTCCACAATCACTGCTGAATACTCCATCGCTATACTCCACAATCACTGCTGAATACTCCATCGCTATACTCCACAATCACTGCTGAATACTCCATCACTATACTCCACAATCACTGCTGAATACTCCATCACTATACTCCACAATCACTGCTGAATACTCCATCACTATACTCCACAATCACTGCTGAATACTCCATCACTATACTCCACAATCACTGCTGAATACTCCATCACTATACTCCACAATCGCTGCTGAATACTCCATCGCTATACTCCACAATCACTGCTGAATACTCCATCACTATACTCCACAATCACTGCTGAATACTCCATCACTATACTCCACAATCACTGCTGAATACTCCACAATCACTGCTGAATACTCCATCACTATACTACACAATCACTGCTGAATACTCCATCACTATACTCCACAATCACTGCTGAATACTCCATCGCTATACTCCACAATCACTGCTGAATACTCCATCACTATACTACACAATCACTGCTGAATACTCCATCACTATACTCCACAATCACTGCTGAATACTCCATCACTATACTCCACAATCACTGCTGAATACTCCATCGCTATACTACACAATCACTGCTGAATACTCCATCACTATACTCCACAATCACTGCTGAATACTCCATCACTATACTCCACAATCACTGCTGAATACTCCATCGCTATACTCCACAATCACTGCTGAATACTCCATCACTATACTCCACAATCACTGCTGAATACTCCATCACTATACTCCACAATCACTGCTGAATACTCCATCACTATACTCCACAATCACTGCTGAATACTCCATCACTATACTCCACAATCACTGCTGAATACTCCATCACTATACTCCACAATCGCTGCTGAATACTCCATCGCTATACTCCACAATCACTGCTGAATACTCCATCACTATACTCCACAATCACTGCTGAATACTCCATCACTATACTCCACAATCACTGCTGAATACTCCACAATCACTGCTGAATACTCCATCACTATACTACACAATCACTGCTGAATACTCCATCACTATACTCCACAATCACTGCTGAATACTCCATCGCTATACTCCACAATCACTGCTGAATACTCCATCACTATACTACACAATCACTGCTGAATACTCCATCACTATACTCCACAATCACTGCTGAATACTCCATCACTATACTCCGCAATCACTGCTGAATACTCCATCACTATACTCCACAATCACTGCTGAATACTCCTTCACTATACTACACAATCACTGCTGAATACTCCATCACTATACTCCACAATCACTGCTGAATACTCCATCACTATACTCCACAATCACTGCTGAATACTCCTTCACTATACTCCACAATCACTGCTGAATACTCCATCGCTATACTCCACAATCACTGCTGAATACTCCATCACTATACTACACAATTACTGCTGAGTGAATTATGACATTTAACAGCCAGTTGCCAAATACAAAAACTTTTAGTTGCAAAGCGTGACATTTGGTTTCAAATGCGAGTGATTTCTTCTCATTGTAGTAGATAGAGTAAAAGATTGATCTTGGGATTTAAGAATCGTTATCAAGATCATTCAAATGAAGATCGCAATGCATCGGAAAATTTATATTTTTACCCAGTCCTACCGATAAAGGAAAACTGTTTTTGGTGTTTACATGAGCACACGTGTTGTCGGCCTGTTAAGCATAATCGGTGTAAGAATGTTCATGTAAATCACACTCGATGTGTGTGATGTATTTTTTTTTTTTATTAAAATGTTTGCTTATTTATCGCGGCTGTTTGTTTCAGATTTGTTCAGTATGTATCTGTTCTCTATTATAAATGTGTTTGTGATTTATGTTCCCTGACAGCAGTCGCAGGTGGTTGATGATTTCTCCTGCGCAGACGGGTACGGCTTCACACACACATCACACAAGCATTTGCACCTGCTGGAGCACGACACAGCCGTGGCGGCTTTTAAACACGCCGTCAGCCGTAATGTAGATAGGTAACGCTGACCGCTGCCGACCGCACCGCTGCCCCGGAGAACCGTCTCATACATCACTTCCTGTCCTGATCTGATGAACTAAACTCTCAAATTTAGCAGCTTTAACTCAAGTATTTCTTTCTTCACACAACTGACTGTCATTTTGGTGGAACATCTTTCCTCTTGTGAATCTACTCTATTGGAAAACTGCTTCAGGTGTGTGTGTGTTCATCTGGAATAACTCTCTGTTCCTCGTGTCTGTGATGCTGTGAGACGCTCCTCCACGGCTGCAGCGGTCAAAAACATCCTTCTGTAGATCATTAGATTCATTCGTGCTCATTTATATTTGTGCTTGTATTTACTTTCACACCAGTAGATCTTAGATGTCATGTATTGTACTGTAGAAAACACAGAAAAAATGTTAGTTTAATTAAATGTTTAGTATTTGAATTGTGAATGTTACAGTATGTTTTCAATGTCAAAACTGTTTAAATGTGCGTGTTGTCAATCAATTGTTTCTCTGCAGAAATTTGGACGCTCATGGCAGAACGCAGCCCAGAAACTTTGCCAAATCCAAATATGATTTTGTGTCCAGAAACGCAACGGAGCTGTCAGTGTTGAAAGACGAGGTGGTGGAGGTAGAAGTCATGTGATCAAATAACTCTGTATGTGACTGTGTGTGTTGATCATGTGTTCAGAGATGTGTCGATCTGATTGGCTGTCAGGTGTTGGACGACAGGAAACAGTGGTGGAAGGTGCGGAATGGTGCAGGCGTTGCAGGATACGTGCCAAACAACATCCTGGAGATCAGCCGAGTGGTGGACGTGACGGGCCGCGGGGAGCCCATATACAGCCACACCATACAGGTGACCTATAACACACAATCATCATCACATTCAGCTGTATTTGATTTTCTCTTTTTCATCTCTTTGTTTTGTCACGTCATGAAATAGTTTTTTGTTCATCTGTTCATCTTAAAGCTAATGATGCCAAAAAAGGAGTTTGAGTTGTTTAAGGTAAACGTGTGTGTGTGTGTGTGTGTCAGCCCTCTACATTGAGAATAAATCACTCGCATATGTGAACAAATTTCGCACTATGCAACTAAAATATGAATCTTATTAGCCACGGGCGAGTAAATATTCAGACTTTATTTGCCAGAGCTTGAGTTGTTTAGTGGCGAAGAAGAACTTGAGCGCCATGATGCTTTTACTGAACAAGTTGGCGGCGATTAAGAAGCTGGATTCAGTCTCGTCTTTTACAGTCAGTGGGTCCAGGTCTCTCGTGATCACACTGTCACCATCGCTTTAGTTCAGTGAAATGTCACTTACATTGCTTTTAATGACGTCAACTCTGACTTTGGTTCAACTTTTCCACGGACTGTTTTCACAACATTCTGTGTTTTAAAACATGACTACAGACCAGTATCGCACCTGTTGGACATTTGTTAGAGGGTAAAAATGCTGCAAAACTCGAGATCTTGTAGATTTGAATTTGAGAATGTGTACACTTAATATTTGTACAAGCAAGTCATACACATTATACAAGTAAAAGTTTCCTATTGTTTCGTTCCGTGTATTTTGTATCCAAAGACGAGACCCAGGCACCCCATTTTCATTTCATGTCCCTTTTAAAATCCTTTGGTATTTACAGTCAGTGATCTAAAAGATAAAAAGAAACATTATTTCTAATCATACATTGCAAGGGATTTGCACTTAAAGTGCACCTGTGCACTTAAATTGATTATTTTTAGAATATAATTATTAAGTAATTGTTATGTGTAATTTTATTTTAATTATTACGTTCCCACTTTTATTTATTTTGTTAATTTTGCATGAAATTTTAAACTGTGACAGCAGCCTGTGACATCATATAAATTGATAGAATGTGAAATACACAAGATGAAATGTGATTAAAATGATCAAAAGCGAAATATGAAAATTTTTCCTAAATCTTGCATACTATATTGCGTGAAATCATATTTATGAATACTATATATGTGATGATGCCCCCTTCTCCGTTTGCTTGATATCTTTTTTAGTTTTCAGTTGCATGACACTTGCATGTCATCAAAAGTCTGGCAAGTAAAAACTCAAATTTAGCCATCGACGATTATTTCTCCCACAAGTCTGTAGAGAATTGATGTGTGTGTGTGTGTGTGTGTGTGTACACAAATTCGTCCCCAGAAGTGAGCTAAATCTGACCAAACCTCACTTGGAGGACTTTTGGGGATGTAAAATGAAATAAACAGGTTTTTTTTATTTTTTTATGCAAAATGTTTTTGGTTAGGGTTAGTCTATAGTATTTATAGTTACCTTTTATAAAACATTAGTCATCTACAGTATGCCCTCATTTAGATAGCTCAGTAAATGTGTGTGTGTGTGTGTGTGTGTGTGTGTGTGTGTTGAATTTCAGTCATTATTATTTTCATTTGACTGTTTGTTTCTCTCTCAAGCAATTACTGGGCGAGTTAAACGAGGTAACTTCATTATTTTGACACAGTCAATGACACAGTGCACAATATGTCTGTCTCAGTATGTTATTTGTTTGTATCTTCAGGGCTCCAGACTGCCACTAAAATAGTCACAAATGCAACCTAAAATAAATGATTGCGTCAATAATTTAAAATCAGTTGGGAACACTTTGTGTGCGTTTATATGCTGTTTCATCAGATATCATCTTGTGAATTATTAAATACATCTTTAGCAGGTCTGGGTATCTCAGCGAGTATTGACGCTGACTATCACACCTGGAGTCGCTAGTTTGAATCCAGGGCGTGCTGAGTGACTCCAGCCAGATCTCCTAAGCAACCAAATTGGCGTGGTTGCTAGGGAGGGTAGAGTCACATGGGGTAACCTCCTCGTGGTCACTATAATGTGGTTCTTGCTCTCGGTGGAGCGTGTGGTGAGTTGTGCGTGGATGCCGCGGAGAATAGCGTGAAGCCTTCACGCGCTACGTCTCCATGGTAACGCGCTCAACAAGTCACGTGATAAGATGCGCGGATTGACGGTCTCAGACGTACATGTATATGTATATTAAACCCCTGATTAATGGGTTAATTGCTATAAAATTCTAGCAATTCTGTGATTTGGCAACTAAAAATAGCCATTTGGCTCCTAAATACTGAAAAAAAAAAGTTAAGTCCAACGTCATTTTTTTTTAGTCTGGAGTCCTAATTTGAAAGAGGAAATATGTTTTTCATACAATGATTTTGGTCTCAACCTCAGAAAGTGACTATGTGTTTAATCTGTGTAGTTATATTTTGATATTTAAATGTGATGGACTTCAGGTCCAAGTATTTTATGCTGTTTTTAATGCTGTGTTTTCTGCAAGAGGAATATTCCTAAATACAATTTAAGTGTTGTGTTGTCAATTATCACAGAAATGTTTTTTGACGTCTCTCATTATTGTGTGTCAATGTGAAAAAACATTAAAATGTTTAAAATGTGCAACTATCACACTGTTTGTAAAGTATAACCATAACAATTAAACATTACATGTGTCAGCAATGTTCATTTTTACAGTTTTTATTTTAGTCATAATTCGTACATTTTGTTCATCATATTTGACCAAAATAGCATTTAATTTAAGTTGACAAAAATAACTTATTTTAGTTGCAAAATGACAAGAACATGTATGAAACTGTAACAGAGTGGTGTGCTCATGAGGGTTGCAGTTAATGAGTAAAATCGATATCTCTCTCTCTGACAGAAACAGCATTCAGACTATGTGCCCAAACCAGCAGTGACCCCTGCCCCTCTCACCCCGACACCTCCCCCTCCTCCTGCCCCGGGGCAGATCCCCAACCCCCCTCTGCCCCCCTCGTCTGCCCCGCCGCCTCAGAGCAGTTCACCAGCGAACAACAGCGAACAAACAGCAAACAACAGCAGCAAGAATGACAGCGTGACCATGAGAGACCATCAGAGAGAACGACCCGCGCCTGCCAACCGTATGTACACGGCATACACATACGCTAAAGTAAAGCCAATTATAATTACTACAGACTGTACATCACACACATCTCAGGATTATTCATCATGTTTGTGTGTGTGTTTCTGTGTGCCATTCTCAGGTCGTAAGTCTAATATGGAGGAAGTTCAAGATGAGTTGTTGCACAGACTGACGTTGGGTCGCAGCGCACAGAAGAAGTTTCAGCCTCCTGCTCGCAGCACCAGTCTGCCGTCTGTGAACATCACGTATGACTCCACACCTGATGAGGTGAAGACCTGGTTACAGCTCAAAGGATTCAGTGCTGTGTGAGTCACATGGTTTTACTTTCACCAAAGGAATACTTCACTGTCATAATTTTCTCTCCTTCATGTCGTTCCAAACCCGTATGACTATCTTCTGTGCAGCATAAAAGGAGATGTTTATCAGAATGTTCACAATGCTCTTTTCCTTAATGGGGATTGGAGCTGTTGAGCTCCAAAAATGACAAAAAAGCACCATAAAAGTTTTATAAACATACTGTATATAAAAATATCTTTAAAGGGGGGCCTGGGTAGCTCAGCAAGTAAAGACGCTGACTATCACTCCAGTCAGGTCTCCTAAGCAACCAAATTGGCCAACGCGCTCAACAAGCCACGTGATAAGATGCACAGATTGACGGTCTCAGATGCGGAGGCAGGTGAGATTCGTCCTCCGCCACCCGGATTGAGTCACTACGCCACCACGAGGACTTAGAGCGCATTGGGAATTGGGCATTCCAAATTGGGGAGAAAAAAAAATATCTTGAAAGTAACATAAAATACCATACAAGTATAAAAAGTATCTTAAGTATAAAATATCAAAAGTATCATAAACGTATGTAAAAAGCATAATACAATATCATAAAAGTATATTAAGTCTCATTATAGTATAAATTATGCTAAACATATAACAAAAGTAAAAAAGTATCATATAAGTATTATAAATGTAAAAGTATCAAAAAAGTATCATAAAGGTAACTTAAAAGTATAAGTATAAAAAATGTATTAAAGTATCTTTCAGTAACTATCATGAAAGTATTTTAAATGTAAAAATGTATCATAAAAGTATTGCAAGTTTCATAAATGTAAAAAAATATCATAAAAGTAAAACTATCATAAAAGTAACATGAAAGTATCATAAAAGTATTATAAATATAAAACGTATCATAAAAGTATCATAAGTGTAAAAAAGTATCATACATATCATAAAAGTATCATAAAGGTATCATAAATATCATAAAAGTAAAAGTATCATAAAAGTATTATAAATATAAAACGTATCATAAAAATATCATAAAAGTAAAAGTATCATAAATGTAAAAAATTATCAAAATATAAACTTATAAGTATCATAAAAGTATTATAAGTATCATTAAAGTAAAACTATCATAAAAGTATTATAAATAAAAAACATATCATACAAATATCATAAGTATCATAAATGTAAAAAAGTATCATAACATATCATAAATTTAAAAAAGTATCAGTATCATAAAAGTATTATAAATATAAAACGTATCATAATGTCATAAGTATCATGAAAGTATCATAAGTATTATAAATGTAAAAAAAGTATCAATATCATAAAGGTATCATAAATATCATAAGTAAAAGTATCAAAAATATAAACTTATAAGTATCATAAAAGTATCAATTAAAAAAGTATCAGTATTATAAAGGTATCATAAATATCATAAAAGTATCAAGTATCATAAAAGTAAAACTATCATAAACGTAGCATGAAAGTATCAAAAGTATTATAAATATAAAACGTGTCATAAAAATGTCATAAGTATCATAAACGTATTATAAATGTAAAACGTAACATAAATATAATAAAAGTATCATGAAAGTGTCAAAAGTATTTTAAATGTAAAAAGTATCAAAAATATAAAAAGTACTATAAGTATCATAAAGTTAAAAGTATTATAAATATAAAACGTATCATACAAATGTCATAAACCTATCATAAGTATCATAAAAGTAAAAGTATTATAAATGTAAAACGTAACATATAAATGAAATAAAAGTATCATGAAAGTATCATAAGTATCATAAATGTAAAAGTATCATAAAAGAGGTGCATACACATGAAGACACATTGTGTCAGGTTTGATGTGATGGGGTGTGTGTGTGTTTGTGTATCTCTGCAGGACCATCAACAGTCTGGGCGTGCTGACGGGCGCTCAACTCTTCTCTCTGAATAAAGACGAACTGAAGACGGTGTGTCCTGATGACGGCGCTCGAGTCTACAGTCAGGTCACCGTTCAGAAAGCTGCTCTCGAGGTCAGTCAGTATCTGAGGTGTTCTCTTTCATTTCACTCTCCATTCCTCTGAACTTTAAACTCTCTCTGAATCTCTGAGGTCACGTGACACCAATCAAACAGGCTCATTAGATAAAAGCGTTTGTTAGTGTGAGTTGCGAGTGTGTGGTTGTGTGTTGTGTGGTGTGTTTGCTGCCTGCAGGTGTTCTTCTGACCTCCACATGATCTTCACATTACACCAGCGTTCCTCTAAAGGTACTTCAGATCATGACTCTGCTGCACGGGTTCTTTGATTGATTAATAAATAACAGCACATGGAAATAAAGGGCTGATCTGATGCTGCTGGGAATAATGAATAGTTGCTCATAAATGTCTGATTTCCAGCAGAGCAGATCTTATATTGTTGTTTGCATGATTGTTAATGATTTCTCTTTTTCTATATTTAATCCAACCAGCAGAGATTAGTTTGAAATAAGAATTAGCACATATTTGAATAGATATGGTAGATTTATGTTTCGTGGCGTTTGTCTTTTGTTATTTTCAGTCATAGTTTAAGAATAGATGCTATCCCAGAATGCACCTCGCAATCCCCAAACTGTCCCATCACAGAATCATGTTCGTTATAGATCATCATTGAGCTGTAGAGTTCTGACGCTTCTCTAAAGTCACTCATTTCTGCTGTCTTCCTCTCTCTTCATCATGCTGCAGTTGTTCTGAGGTATTGAAGTTTTGACTCTGTGCTGCTTTTTTTAAGGAATGTTCTGGGTTCCATTGAAGTTAGGCTTTTATGTTTTTAGCGAATAAAAGAAAATATCACACATCACTATAGTAACACAATCTGCCTTATCCTATATGAAATTAATGGGAGTGTATGGCAGAGACCGGTGCCGTTCAAATGAATGGTGCTAAAGATCGATGTTGATTGAACGAGAGGCTCTAAACGCATCATTTTTTGGCTTCTGCCTGGACGCCACGCTTCTCTACATTCTCAAGTCTACAGGGGCCTCGTGAGCGGTATTTGCAATGAATCTGCATCTGATTTCCTATTGGACATTCAATCAATGTAATTTTGTCCCGCCTGGACTTTGCAACAAATGGTCAATAATTGAAATGTGTCACGTATTCCCTGTGTTTGTGCTTAGACTTTTATTTTGAAATTCTTGTATAGTTCCCCGTTCCTGTTAATTTTGTAGTCCTTTGTAGTTTCTTTTCATGATTGGTTTCCCTCTGATTGTTTTCCCCAGGTGTTCCTCGTTTCCTTGTTTGCCCATTTGCATTTAAGCTCTTGTTTCCACTGATTTCTCGTCACGTTCTGTGCCTGGTTTCCCATGTTTCGTTTTATTCTGAGTACTTTGTTTATCTTTGGTTTCCATTAAAAGCTGCATTTAGATCCTCATTCCTCACCTGCCTCCTCACAAAATCATGTACATGATTGACAGCGTATGAAATGTAAAAACTAGGGCTGTGCACGGATAGTCGACATTCAGTTAACCGTTTGAAGCGCCACTTATTCAATTACCAAAATCACTATTCGGTTATTCTAAACGTGCAATAGAGGTCTTCAACCTGACATAAACTCGACATGTCAGGTTTTCCGGCCAGGTTTGGGTCAGTTTGTCAAGAATAGGGCGAGTTAGGGACTGTTCAGACATGCTTTTGTGTGCGTCTTCGCTGTTTTTCGATGTACTGTTAACACACGCTGGACGGACGTCACTGAATCTCGCCGCATTTTTAGACACCAAGTTATTAAAAAGAACTGTAATTTTTAAAAACGCATGTCCAAACACCCGTTTCATTTGCTGTGCTGCATTCTGAACAAGTTCAGGTTGCAAAGAGGACTGAATGTGACTGTTACACCATTAAACATGATTCCAGGTTGTTGTAAAATGGTAAGACGGTGTTTTTTTTCCCCTTTTTACAACAGGGCTTCTCAACTTTGGAAAGCTCAGGGGCCCTGCAGCCTCGAGGACTGCACTTTTAATACTTAGAGTAATTTTTATGTATAATATACAGTATATATATATACTGTATACAGTGCATTCATAAAGTATTCAGAGTGTAGATTGATGTGATTTTTATTTATTTTTTTAAAGGATTTTAGCATAAGGCTGCAACATAACAAAATGTGAAAAAAATGAAGGGTCTGAATACTTTATGAATGCACAGTATATATACAGCAGTTAGTTCCAGTCCTCGAATCTGATTGGACGAGAGATGTTCCATGAGTACTGATGGTCTCACACCATCATCACTCCGACGCTTCACTGTGTGTATCACTCCGCTTGTGTTCGTGCCATTCTAAACTAGTGTAAGAGCAGTGCAGATGTGTTAGGAGCTATCTGTCTTTTTACATTACATATTTTAGCCAGCAGGTGGCGGCAAAAAAACTTTTCTGTGTGTAATATAAGCCAGTTAGGTGATGTGAAGTGAGTCAGCGTCAGTCACTGTTTTCATTCATCAGCACTACGTGATCGCTCGGATTACTACTACACTACTAAAGCTGGGAAATACATTTAAACGGCTTTAAACTAACAACTTCAGCATTAAGGCTCATCACAGCTGAGAGACGCAACAGACTGATTAATTACACAAACTCAAGGCGCTTATCTCTTACTGAAGTTTCCACATTGGAGAGGACATGCTGTTTAAAATGGTGAAGGAGATTGCGGTTTCTATAGTGAAAGACTCTTGCGCGCCAGCTACCGTGATATAGGGAGAAATACACCCGCTTGGACGGCCATTTTTCAACTGAGAAAATAGGATGAATTTGACCAAAATGACATTACCTTCAGAAAGCTGACTGACACACTACAGCATCTCTGCATGGGAGTGATGGCACACGCCCCATCTCTCTCTCTCTCTCTCTCTCTCTCTCTCTCTCTCACACACACACACACACACACACACACACACACATCCTTGTTTCTCAGATAACTTGTTAGAAACAGCCCAAGCCGTAATACTAGTTCTAAAGTGAAATTTTTTTGAATCACTAATGAAGGCTTGGACGCATCATTTGGTTTGAACCAGCAATGGCAGATTCTGATTCGTCGCATAAGAAAGTAGTTCCATGCACAAATGCATTTATGACCGTACTCAGTTTTTCCTAATTTTTAAAATTTACTTGTTCATTGAACTGTTGTATATAAGCAATATCACACTCTCAATCGTGCTATATGTCCCTAAATCAGCACTGTTGTGATTCGGCTGCAGAGCCATATCGCACTCTTGCTCATGTGATATTGCTTGTGTGTGTATATACACTATATTGCCAAAAGTATTCGCTCACCTGCCTTTAGACGCATATGAACTTAAGTGACATCCCATTCTTAATCCATAGGGTTTAATATGACGTCGGCCCACCCTTTGCAGCTATAACAGCTTCAACTATTCTGGGAAGGCTTTCCACAAGGTTTAGGAGTGTGTTTATGGGAATTTTTGACCATTCTTCCAGAAGCGCATTTGTGAGGTCAGACACTGATGTTGGACGAGAAGGCCTGGCTCACAGTCTTTGCTCTAATTCATCCCAAAGGTGCTCTATCGGGTTGAGGTCAGGACTCTGTGCAGGCCAGTCAAATTCTTCCACACCAAACTCGCTCATCCATGTCTTTATGGACCTTGCTTTGTGCACTGGTGCGCAGTCATGTTGGAACAGGAAGGGGCCATCCCCAAACTGTTCCCACAAAGTTGGGAGCATGGAATTGTCCAAAATCTCTTGGTATGCTGAAGCATTCAGAGTTCCTTTCACTGGAACTAAGGGGCCAAGCCCAGCTCCTGAAAAACAACCCCACACCATAATCCCCCTCCACCAAACTTCACAGTTGGCACAATGCAGTCAGACAAGTACCGTTCTCCTGGCAACCGCCAAACCCAGACTCATCCATCAGATTGCCAGATGGAGAAGCGTGATTCGTCACTCCAGAGAACGCGTCTCCACTGCTCTAGAGTCCAGTGGTGGCGTGCTTTACACCACTGCATCCGACGCTTTGCATTGCACTTGGTGATGTATGGCTTGGATGCAGCTGCTCGGCCATGGAAACCCATTCCATGAAGCTCTCTACGCACTGTTCTTGAGCTAATCTGAAGGCCACATGAACTTTGGAGGTCTGTAGCGATTGACTCTGCAGAAAGTTGGCGACCTCTGCGCACTATGCGCCTCAGCATCCGCTGACCCCGCTCTGTCATTTTACGTGGCCTACCACATCATGGCTGAGTTGCTGTCATTCCCAATCGCTTCCACTTTGTTATGATACCACTGACAGTTGACTGTGGAATATTTAGTAGTGAGGAAATTTCACGACTGGACTTGTTGCACAGGTGGCATCCTATCACAGTACCACGCTGGAATTCACTGAGCTCCTGAGAGCGGCCCATTCTTTCACAAATGTTTGTAGAAGCAGTCTGCATGCCTAGGTGCTTCATTTTATACACCTGTGGCCATGGAAGTGATTGGAACACCTGAATTCAATTATTTGGATGGGTGAGCGAATACTTTTGGCAATATAGTGTGTGTGTGTGTGTGTGTGTGTGTGTGTATATATATATATATAGAAAGTATATACTATATATTAGTGAGGTCTGGGGTGGTGCCAAGAATTTTACCAAAATTACACTTATGTTTTTACTAATGGTAGGTGTGAAGCTTTAGCTACTTGAATGAAATAGCATAGCCTTTATCATGACCAGTGTTTGCATATTTGACATATTTCAAACTGTAATCTGTATTACAGATAATGTTACTCTTTTTGAAAGTTTCAGATGTAGGGCCCAATTTTAAGAATACTGAATTTTTACACTGAATAGTAATTTTTAATTAAAAACAATAATTGCAACGATTCGTAATCCTGCCACAGCACTCCTCATCCATCCAGTAATTATAAACGACTGTGATTGGTCCACCCTAACCAGCGCTGAGAGAAGTAACAGATGCCATGTGACAGCGCAGTGTGTGTGCTGCTGCTATTAACCGGTCACCAGCATTTAAAAATAAAGTTTTTACTCCAGAACAATTCAAAAGGGTTTCATTCCCGTTTTCAGTTACGTTCTGCAAAAATAATTTTGTTCGTTTTCGGTTTTTGGTTTTCGTTCCTTGAACCGTTTTTAGTCCCTGGTAAATCATTAGTGTTCAGTGGCTCGGAGATACATGCACGGCTATTTGTAACCTGATGTAATGCATTCATAATCGGATATTTTTCCTATTTGGTGCAAAAACAGTTTTGAGCTTAGTTAATTATTTTTGTCATGCAATTTAACTGTTTGTGTAGACGTTTGAACAACTTTTGGGAGCAACATTACAGACACCATAAACAATAGTCAGTGCTTCCGCACTTCTGAACAGTTCACTGGTTTAAATCAGGTGCTGATCGGTCTGCTTGAAGTCGAACACACCTGTTATCGCAAATCCATTTGAAAATGTACTCTTCGGCTTTACCTTATTGAACCCAGAACATTCCTTTAATTTGATAGTTTAACTCAAACATGAATGTCATTTAAATATTACCTGTTATAAACACTCATCAGAGATCCTACAGGAAGCCGTGACTTCTAACAGTGTATTATTGAAATGTGAGGTGTCTCACAGCTGTCTGTCTGTCTGTCTGTCTGTCTGTCTGTCTGTCTGTAGAGGACTTCCGGCTCGGAGCTGCAGGAGATCATGAGGAGGCGGCAGGAGAAACTGGCATCAGTCGCAGGAGCAAGTGATTCCGGCGTCGAGTCCTTCGATGAGGGGAGCAACCACTGACCCCTCACTCACCTCTGTCACCTCTGACCTTTTGCAGGATGCTGTGGAGCGCGCTCAGTTCGCAGCTATAATGCGCCGTCGACAGGAACTCCTGGACCCGTCTGATAACGGAACCAGCTCGGATGCGGACGAACACGCTTGACACAACTTGAAGAAGTTTGACTTTTCTACACTGATATTATAGACGCATGAATGTCAATAGTTCATACAAGAACATGACAGAAGTATGTAGTTTAGTGTCATCCGTTCTTCCTTTCATAGTCAACATCTGCGGACTGATATCCTGAAACCATTCAGACGTATCGACGGATTCTAATTTAATACTTTAACAAGATCTTGTCCAGTTTCATAGCAAGAGAAGAACATTATAACGTCCGTGAAATCATCAAAATCATTGATTAGAATATGACAGAATCATGTGTTGATCATTTAATCACGTTCATCCACAAGAGGGATGTTTATTTCTCTGGCTGGATTTTGGATTGAAATGATCATTATTTTCTCTAATATTTATCAACCGCTCTGAATGTTCGTGGAAGATTATGGATAAGAGAGATTATCAAGCATGTATTAGCGTAAAAAAATCATATTTATTGACATGATTGTTTTATACTTGATTGTAATGCCAAAAGAGAAGCTTTATAAATCTCACTACTGGAAAAGACGAAACAAGAGTTAGTTTGAGGCCGCACACGATCTGCATCGTTTCTGTTGATCTGTTTCTGAAACTCGAGCAAACTTTGAACAAAATTGTTAATCGAGTTTTGACTAATTTTGGGCCAAAATCGTTTAGCAGTTTTGTCTTCCTGTATCAGAAGAGCTTTCTCTCTCTCTCTCCAGCCTGTTATAGTGATGTCATGATGATGTCATGTTTAATACAGTCACTCTCTCTGCTGTAAATCATATACTTTCAAGAGAATTCGTTTTTTTTGAAAATCACATTGAGCCCCAGAGCTGTGACTGATGTGTAGCCAAATAATTCTAAAGGTTACAACAGACCGTTTCTATATGAACACAAATGCCACGTCATACTGTGAATATAAGTGTGTGTGCTGAATAAATGGATTCACGTCATATTTGTGGTGCGTTAATGAGTGTTTGTTCAGATTCACTGTTAGTGTTCACCTGTGCACTTTTTTTGTGCTACCCTAATCACCTGAGCTGCAAATGTCATGTGACTCTGGAGCCGCAGGAAAATTACGTCATGTCGACACTGATTGGCTGACGGCAGCTCATGAACATGCGGTCTCAAACCTTGACTGGTGACTATCATGATAGACAAATGTAACGTCCATTTAAGAGCCCAACAAAGATATTGCTGACACAACATTTACTGTAACACAATGAAACAGTTATTTCATCAGAAAATGCATATTCTTTTAAAGGCCATCAGTGGATAAAGATTCCTTTTGGAAGTGTAATCAGCATCACACTGCCGTACTGTTAGTGCCCTATCAAGACACATTAGATCGAACGACTTCATGATGGTGGAGCTGAAACACATGAGTTCAGTTCATGTCTTGTGATATCTGAGGAGAACCTCTGAATCTTCACTACAAATCTGCTCAACCCACCTTCATTCATGTGAAGAGCTCAGTGGCTCAGGAGGAAGAATGACAACACCAAGAGATGGAAGATTGCTGGTTTGAGTCCCAGAAGAGCATCAAAGTCCCAGTGCAGCAGCCTCTCCACAAACACCAGCTGAAAAACCTCATGACTTAGTTTTACACCAGAATAATAGAGACTAAGTCCTCATTCTCTCTCTTGCAGCAGCAGAACCACTGCTGGATATTGTGTCAGTGGCCTGGGGGGGGGACACCCAGATGTTTGCCCCCACCCCCACCCGATCAGACATCTGATCACCCTTTAACCATCATGCTTCTGTGACCAGGCCAGGTTTCAAACCAGGAGAACATGCTCACACCACTGAGCCACTGGCACTTCCACACAAACACTTGTTTATTTAGAGGCTTTATCTCGATTAATCACCGACAAACTGAAGAACTGAAGCTAAAACAGATTTCAACAATAAGATCAGGACTCGAACCAGGATTCTCCACACAAGCACTGCACACTCATACCACTGAGCCACTGGTGCTTTCAGATGTTCACAGGAGTTTTTGAGGAGGAATCATTTACCAAGAAAAGATACTAAAGCAAATTTAACATGTCTAGAATGGGAACTGAACCGAGGTATTCGGCACAACACACTGATGCTCTTATCACAGAGCCACTGGCAGCTTCATATGTTTGGAGTGATCTTTTGGGTACTTTGTCTCCAATCATTTACAAACCAAAGAAATAAAGCAAACTTTCTGATATTCTGCGCACAAGCACAGCTCTTACACCACTGAGACACCGTATGCTTTAATTTTTAGTGGTTTTGTCTCAATCATCTTCAAACTGAAGACATAAAGACACATTTTCTTGACTGGGATTCAAACCAGGATTCTCTGTGCAATAACAGACACACTTATACACTGAATCACCACACAAACACTGCTTCAGTGTGGATTTGTCTCAATGAATCCCTTACAAGCTGAAAAGACTCGGTCAGGTTTTCCATGAGCAGACAGATACAAAACAAAGTTCTCCAGACAAACACAAACACACTGATATCACTGAAGCACTTTCAAGAGCTTTTGATCTTTTGCTCTCAATGTTCAACCAAAACATCCCACAACACCTCAGAGTAGAAACAACTTCTCACAAGTCCATAATTCTTCTTAATTCACGATTCAAACTCAGTACAAAGTGCTTATACCACTGAGTCACTGACGTGAAGCTGAGCGCATGAAGCCATCAGTGGCTCAGTGGTATAAGCGCAGTTTCTCTTGTGTGGAAAATCTTGGTTTGATTCCCAGTTTAAACACAATAAACTTGCTTTTATTTTGTCGGCTTGTAAACTATTGAGACAAATCTCCCCAAAACTCTCATCCATGTGGAAGTGCCAGTGGCTCAGTGGTATGAGTGTGCAGTGCTTGTGTGGAGAATCCTGGTTCAAATCCTGATCTTGTTGTTGAAATCTGTTTTAGCGTCAGTTCTTCAGTTTGTCGGTGATTAATCGAGATAAAGCCTCTAAATAAACAAGTGTTTGTGTGGAAGTGCCAGTGGCTCAGTGGTGTGAGCATGTTCTCCTGGTGTGGAGGATCCTGGTTTGAAACCTGGCCTGGTCACAGAAGCATGATGGTTAAAGGATGATCAGATGTCTGATCAGCTGAGAGTGGGGGGGGGCAAACATCTGGGTGTCCCCCCCCCAGGCCTCTGACACAATATCCAGCAGTGGTTCTGCTGCAAGAGAGAATGAGGACTTAAATGATGTTTAGAGACTAAGTCACAAGGTTTTTCAGCTGGTGTTTGTGGAGAGGATGCTGCACTGGGACTTTGATGCTCTTCTGGGACTCAAACCAGCACTCTTCCATCTCTTGGTGTTGTCATTCTTCCTCCTGAGCCACTGAGCTCTTCACATGAATGAAGGTGTGTTGAGCAGATTTGTAGTGAAGATTCAGAGGAACTAACTGAGAGATTCTCCTCAGATATCACAAGACATGAACTGAACTTGTTCGATCTGCTCTATCAACTGTAGATCTGAGTGATTCACTTCTAGAAAACAGCTCCATCTGAATCAGCACTGTTTGAAACATCAGCTGGAGTTTTGATCACAAAAACATTTGAAATGAAGCTGCTTTCAAAACAACATTGATATGAATTCAGTTTAAAGGCACCAGAGACCCGAGCGTGTTTAATAAACATTTATTTCATTCACATTCAAAGAAACGTCACAGATGTTTTTTAGACTGGTGAGATCCAAACCCCTGTGAGCAGAGGTCAGAGGCCGTATTTCTTCTGTAAGTCTTGAACGGAACGGTCCGTCAGGCCGGCGCGTTGAATCCAGCGCATGTGCGCGGACATAATTCCACCTGAACGGAGAGTGCCTTTTTGAAGATTCCACTCCACTCGCTCAGGCTGCTCAGCACCGCTCGCGCAACCCAAAATGCACTTCGTGATATGCTGGTTTGGGAATCTGCGAAATAGGCCTGAGGGAGTTCAAACATTGTTTTAGTGAAGTTGCAAACCTTATACATAAATGCAAAGAACGAGGAAGGAGAAGAAATCGAAAAGGAGTGTGGAGAGACCGTGAGAATTAGCAAATATTCCTTTTGGAATCTTAAGCGACACATTGCCTGTTGCTTTCGATTTCTGCTTCAGGATAAAGTGGCACATAACTGCTGGTCAGTTTCCCAAAGCCAAATCCACACCTTAACGATAAGTGAAACGTAAAAACTCCCACTGACACTAGATTAGTGGTTGAGGATAACATCTTCCGACATCGCTTGCTGCATTCATCCACTGTCATCTTTGGAACGCTGTCAGGAGGTTATTTCCAGTCATGCCAGTGCAGCTCCTGTCTACTTGAATGGGGAAAGACCAAATCTCAAAAACGGTCAAGATTACGATCAAAGAACATATTTCAAATCAGCAATAAAATCTGACAATGCTGGTATCATAAATTGTGCTGCTTCACCTCAGATTACCCTAAAACCCAATTTTTCCCAGCTTGCATAGCTAATGCGCATGCACGCTTTTGAGATGATTGACAGGTGATGTCTGTATCTAAAAGGTGATTGGCTCTTTTACCTGTAAGGCGGGACTTCCTTTCTACATCCGTTGCCCGTGGGACACTACAGCATCTTGGTTGGGCGTTCCAATTTCTCCCATTTATTTTAATAGAAGTGGCCCGTCTCCGCTAAATAATCTGTGATTCATGCACAGAGAAAAAATACATAAATGATTACAGCCTACATAAGAAAAAACTAAATCTTAAACAAAGTGTAATTCTTGAATTAAATATTTTTGTATTTGTTTTAGGATCATTAAACATGATTTCATCTAATATATACAGTATTGGACAAAATCTCACATGCAGGACAAATCTTTTTTATTTGTTAAATCCAGTTGAACCCTGCTGTACATATAAAGAGCGTGTGTGCAACGCATGATCTTCCGAACACACGCAAAGAGCGCGTGCGCAACGCATGACACACAAAGAGCGCGTGCGCAACGGATGATCTTCCGAACACACACGAAGAGCGCATGCGCAATGCATGATCTTCCGAACACACACAAAGAATGCATGCGTAACGCATGACACATAAAGAGTGCATGCACAACACATGATTCTCCGAACACACATGAAGAGCACACGCACAACGCATGATCTTCCAAACACACACGAAGAGCGCACGCACAACGCATGATCTTCCAAACACACACGAAGAGCGCACGCACAACGCAGGATCTTCCAAACACACACGAAGAGCGCACGCACAACGCAGGATCTTCCAAACACACACGAAGAGCGCACGCGCAAAGCAGGATCTTCCAAACACACACGAAGAGCGCATGCGCAACGCATAACACATGAAGAGCACATGCGCAACGCATGATCTTCCGAACACACATGAAGAGTGCATGCGCAATGCATGATCTTCCAAACACACATAAAGAGCGCATGCACAATGCATGATCTTCCGAACACACACGATGAGCGCATGCGCAACGCATAGCACATGAAGAGCGCATGCACAACGCATGATCTTCCGAACACATGAAGGGTGCATGCGCAACGCATGATCTTCTGAACATACACAAAGAGCGCAGGCACAACACATGATCTTCCGAACACACACGAAGAGCGCATGAGCAACGCATGATCTTCCGAACACACACGAAGAGCACATGCGCAACGCATGATCTTCCAAACACACATAAAGAGCGCATGCGCAATGCATGATCTTCCAAACACACACGATGAGCGCATGAGCAACGCATGATCTTCCGAACACACACGAAGAGCGCATGCGCAATGCATGATCTTCCAAACACACACGATGAGCGCATGCGCAACGCATAGCACATGAAGAGCGCATGCACAACGCATGATCTTCCGAACACATGAAGGGCGCATGCGCAACGCATGATCTTCTGAACACACACGAAGAGCGCAGGCACAACACATGATCTTCCGAACACACACGAAGAGCGCAGGCACAACACATGATCTTCCGAACACACACAAAGAGCGCAGGCACAACACATGATCTTCCGAACACACACGAAGAGCGCAGGCACAACACATGATCTTCCGAACACACACGAAGAGCGCATGAGCAACGCATGATCTTCCGAACACACACGAAGAGCGCATGAGCAACGCATGATCTTCCGAACACACACGAAGAGCGCATGCG
The DNA here is from genome assembly GCF_019703515.2 of Myxocyprinus asiaticus. NCBI lineage: Eukaryota > Metazoa > Chordata > Actinopteri > Cypriniformes > Catostomidae > Myxocyprinus > Myxocyprinus asiaticus. Next base: position 383,149 of record NC_059390.1, read on the forward strand.
CAATGCATGATCTTCCAAACACACACGATGAGCGCATGCGCAACGCATAGCACATGAAGAGCGCATGCACAACGCATGATCTTCCGAACACATGAAGGGCGCATGCGCAACGCATGATCTTCTGAACACACACGAAGAGCGCAGGCACAACACATGATCTTCCGAACACACACGAAGAGCGCAGGCACAACACATGATCTTCCGAACACACACAAAGAGCGCAGGCACAACACATGATCTTCCGAACACACACGAAGAGCGCAGGCACAACACATGATCTTCCGAACACACACGAAGAGCGCATGAGCAACGCATGATCTTCCGAACACACACGAAGAGCGCATGAGCAACGCATGATCTTCCGAACACACACGAAGAGCGCATGCGCAATGCATGATCTTCCAAACACACACGATGAGCGCATGCGCAACGCATAGCACATGAAGAGCGCATGCACAACGCATGATCTTCCGAACACATGAAGGGCGCATGCGCAACGCATGATCTTCTGAACACACACGAAGAGCACAGGCACAACACATGATCTTCCGAACACACACGAAGAGCGCATGCGCAACGCATGATCTTCCGAACACACACGAAGAGCGCAGGCACAACACATGATCTTCCGAACACACACGAAGAGCGCAGGCACAACTCATGATCTTCCGAACACACACGAAGAGCGCAGGCACAACACATGATCTTCCGAACACACACGAAGAGCGCAGGCACAACACATGATCTTCCGAACACACACGAAGAGCGCAGGCACAACACATGATCTTCCGAACACACACGAAGAGCACACGCACAACACATGATCTTCCGAACACACACGAAGAGCGCAGGCACAACACATGATCTTCCGAACACACACGAAGAGCGCAGGCACAACACATGATCTTCCGAACACACACGATGAGCGCAGGCACAACACATGATCTTCCGAACACACACGAAGAGCACACGCACAACACATGATCTTCCGAACACACACGAAGAGCGCATGCGCAACGCATGATCTTCTGAACACACATGAAGAGCGCAGGCACAACACATGATCTTCCGAACACACACGAAGAGCGCATGCGCAACGCATGATCTTCCGAACACACACGAAGAGCGCATGCGCAACGCATGATCTTCCGAACACACACGACACATGATCTTCTGAGCACATATGAAGTCCAGATTCACTTTATGCTACTTTAAAAATATCAGGAAAAATGAATCTAATAATTCTTATATAAATAACCACAGTCCTTTAGATTGCATATGATTCCTACATATAAAACTGTGTCTGCAGTGCGACAGAAACAGCCGTCCGTCAACAGTTTTTCTCGCTCTGTTGATTATAACAGCAGTGATGATGTCACTGATGTCTTCTCGTGATCTCGTTACCTTTCCTCTCTGCAGATGACATGAACATGACAGCCATGTCGAATCTCCCGACACTCGTCAGATTCCTCAGTACGGCCAGAACGAGAGACGCATCTTCATGTCTGAAATCACACACAGTAAACTTGAAGAGCTCCTCTTATAATCGGACAGGATTCATCATGTTTGTCTTTTACTCACTCAATGTAGAAACTGTGGAATGTCTTGAGGAGCAGGTTTAGAATATCAGGCTCCAGAGAGTTCTGGACTTACAAAAACAGAAGTACTACCAATGATCTTCTCAACCACAGATATGTTGATTAGCAATCAATCATACATGGCATAACAGCACAGACTGTAACTTCATAAATTATGATATTTCTCATAGATTTATAGCAAAAGATTCAGTGTTTGGTGTAAAAAAATAAAAATAAATAATAATAATAATAATAATAATTTTGGTGCTTTTAAAGTGCAGCTAAATGAGTGAAAATTCAAAAAAATAAAATAAAAAATAAATCTGCATTTTAAAGCAGTGCATTGTATATCTTCTAAGTCACTTATAGACTAAGGTGTTTTTTTTTTTTTTACACTTTTCCAAGTTAAAACATTTTTTTGAGACATCTGGTTTTCTATAGGAATTGTGTTCAGCTCAGTTTGACCTGCTGCCACTGAACTCAAAACTGCAGCAGATGCGCGTCATGTTTCTCACCAGCAGATGGCAGCAGCAGCAGCAACACGCATGTGAACAAAAGCTAAAGTTCCTTTCAAGGCAAGTCAGTCCACTCGGCGGCCATCTTTGGAAGGCCTCCGGGCAATGAGGAAAGACCAAAATCTCCACAATGGTTGGTCAAGATTATGATTAAATAACATATTTAAAATCGGCAATAAAATCTGACAACAATTGTATCATAAATAATAAATTGTGCTACTTTCGCTCAGATCACGCTAAAGAAACGCTGTTTTTTCCCCAAGCTGGTTCATCTCCTGCGCATGCGCGTTCTCTAGTTGACTGATAGGCGGTCTGAATCTAAAAGGTGATTGGTTCTTGTACCTGTAAGGCGGGACTTCTTTTTCCACATCCGTTGGCCGTGCTAAATTCTCCCATTCATTTTAATACAAGTGGCCCCGTCTCTGCTAAACGGTCTCTGGTACAGTTCTGTAACTGAACTCACTTCTGACACAAATTAAAGCGAAGCTATTGCTGTAACTTCGCTATCATAAAATATCGTTCAGATATCAAATCTTGAGACTTGGAGCTTTTAAAAGATTTACTGTTTGTCAATATTGATCAATAATTACGTTGAAAAAATGTAAATGTGGGTGACAAACTTTGTCCTGTCGATCTGGACGTCTTTTTGAAGAATCCTCACGTTATAAACGAGCAGCTGAAGAGTATTTTGAGCAAAATCATTGATCATTTCTGTTCGTTTAAGCGGCACGTTTCAGCACCGATTGTTTTGTGAAGCTGGTTTCCCGCCAAACACTACCGCGGTTTTCCATTTGTCAAAACAACAGGTAATCCCGCCCCAAACTCACGCTATTGGTTTGGTCAGAGGTTGAGAGGCTTTGCCCCTCAAACAAACAGCAGTGGATAAATATAAACTGCCGTATGTTTTTCATAAGTGAGACAGTATGTTTTATTCCATGATAAACATTTCAAACAGTAGTATGCATGTCTTCACATAATTTATCACATTTCTCATGTCACTGGACACGCCCGCAATACATCACTCAATAATGAATGAGCGTAACTGGACACGCCCACATTCCATCACTCATTAATAATGAATATGCGTCACTGGACACGCCCACATTCCATCACTCATTATTAATGAATGAATGTCACTGGACACACCCACATCACATAATAATGAATGAGCGTCACTGGACACGCCCACATTCCATCACTCATTAATAATGAATGTGTCACTGGACACGCCCACATCACTCATTAATAATGTATGAGCATCACTGTGCACACCCACATCACTCATTAATAATGTATGAGCATCACTGCACACACCCACATCACTCATTAATAATGTATGAGCGTCACTGCGCATGCCCACATCACTCATTAATAATGTATGAGCATCACTGGTTTGTTGTCCAGCATCAGAGAGAGGGGAAAGTGGTCGTGAAAAAGTAAATATGACTGGAAAAAACCTAGACTTTATGATATTAGGAAATTAGATTTTTCATGATATCAGCTCATTATGTCATAAATACAAGAACAGGAACTGAAACTAAACATCCACAAATCAGCAGGACTGGACAGAAATCAAGAGCATTATGAAGGTCATTCAGCAGCTCATAAGAATTAGTATTCAAATGTTTATTTTTCAAACAAACACACACGCCCACATTCCATCACTCATTATTAATGAATGAATGTCATTGGACACACCCACATCACATCACTCATTAATAATGAATAAGCATCACTGGACATGGACATGCCCACATCACTCATTAATAATGAATGAGTGTCACTGGACACGCCCACATTCCATCACTCATTAATAATGAATGAGCATCACTGGACACACCCACATTGCATCACTTACTAATAATGTATTAGCTTCACTGCACGGCCACATCACATCACTCATTAATAATGTATGAGCGTCACTGCGCACGCCCACATCACTCATTAATAATGTATGAGCGTCACTGCGCACGCCCACATCACTCATTAATAATGTATGAGCGTCACTGCGCACGCCCACATCACTCATTAATAATGTATGAGCGTCACTGCGCACGCCCACATCACTCATTAATAATGTATGAGCGTCACTGCCCACGCCCACATCACTCATTAATAATGTATGAGCATCACTGGTTTGTTGTCCAGCATCAGAGAGAGGGGAAAGTGGTCGTGGAAAAGTAAATATGACTGGAAAAAACCTAGACTTTATGATATTAGGGAATTAGATTTTTCATGATATCAGCTCATTATGTCATAAATACAAGAACAGGAACTGAAACTAAACATCCACAAATCAGCAGGACTGGACAGAAATCAAGAGCATTATGAAGGTCATTCAGCAGCTCATAAGAATTAGTATTCAAATGTTTATTTTTCAAACAAACACACACGCCCACATTCCATCACTCATTAATAATGAATAAGCATCACTGGACATGGACATGCCCACATCACTCATTAATAATGAATGAGTGTCACTGGACACGCCCACATTCCATCACTCATTAATAATGAATGAGCATCACTGGACACACCCACATTGCATCACTTACTAATAATGTATTAGCTTCACTGCACGGCCACATCACATCACTCATTAATAATGTATGAGCGTCACTGCGCACGCCCACATCACTCATTAATAATGTATGAGCGTCACTGCGCACGCCCACATCACTCATTAATAATGTATGAGCGTCACTGCGCACGCCCACATCACTCATTAATAATGTATGAGCGTCACTGCGCACGCCCACATCACTCATTAATAATGTATGAGCGTCACTGCGCACGCCCACATCACTCATTAATAATGTATGAGCGTCACTGCACACGCCCACATCACTCATTAATAATGTATGAGCATCACTGGTTTGTTGTCCAGCATCAGAGAGAGGGGAAAGTGGTCGTGGAAAAGTAAATATGACTGGAAAAAACCTAGACTTTATGATATTAGGGAATTAGATTTTTCATGATATCAGCTCATTATGTCATAAATACAAGAACAGGAACTGAAACTAAACATCCACAAATCAGCAGGACTGGACAGAAATCAAGAGCATTATGAAGGTCATTCAGCAGCTCATAAGAATTAGTATTCAAATGTTTATTTTTCAAACAAACACACACACACACACACACATTAAAACTCTGTGATGATGATTGTGGATTGCTCGGCTACTTTACGTCACACAACACACAAGAATGGCACCAAAAGACTGACCTGGACACACAGTAAATAAAATATAAACGTGAAGTTGCCTGTCAAAGAAATCGTTTTCTGAGGTTGGACGGATTGGTCTAAATATAAATATCTGCATACTGCAAAAATCATTTTCTTAATATTTTGAACATAAGTTCACTCGAGAAGAAAAAAATGGGCAATATAATCCACAAAAGGACTTGTTCAGAGAATATATTTGAATTCAATTGAACTAAATTGTGTTAGATTTATGCATAATACCAGAAAATATGATTTGACAATGAGATAAGACAAATGAACTTAAGATATATTCTGCTTTTAATGAAGCTTTGATCTTTTTACTGAAAAACAAGACAAAAGTACCGTTTAAGAAAAAGAGTTTTTTGCAGTGCAGATCATTCACACGGCACAAAATAAATCATTTTCTTGTTTAGTATTTTTGTATTTTTCCAGAAAAAAAAAAAGAGACATTCTTAAAACAATATATATTTACTCGACAAGCAAAATGGCATATGATTTTGAGTCAGTGTTTATTTAAGAAAAATAAACTTGTTTTCTCTTTGAGTTTAGTGAATTTTTCTAACCCACGTGGCAAATCATTTTTCTTGTTTTAAGCATAAAACGCTCTAAATTTGGTTTAGATTTCTCTCTAAATATCGTATTTCTTGTTTTAAGAATGTTTGGATAATTTTTACTGGAAAACAAGACAAAAATACAGATTTCTTGCAGTGCAGCTGTTGCATTCATATATCCTCAACATTAATCGTATGTTATCTACCCGACCGTTCAGCACAATACTGCACTTCTTTTGTCATTTCTGGTAGAAATGAACATTATTTACAGACATCAATGCCTAATCACTGCTGAATTATAGAAAACCCCTATCTCAGGTGAGATGTTACCTACATTTACAGGGAAATGTCATATTTATTTGTCTGTAAACTTGAGACATTTGTAAACCCGTGTGTTTGACTGAACAGGCAAGTCTGATCAAATAAAACACTGAGCTCGAATCTAAACCTAAACATGAGACTAATCTCATTTCTGTCTTTATGCAGCATGCAACGTTCATACACACAGCAGCACGTGAACATGTGGATTCAGTGTCCATGATCATCTGTGGAGCTTCACGCTGATTAAACACCAACAACAGCGAAGCTTTACATTTCATCCGAAACTCCAGTTCTGATACGAGCTGCTCGACACTCTCAGTTCATCAGTCAGCAGATTTAACTGGATGCCACGTTAATTCGTTTTACAGTGCATTTACTAATGTCCGGAGTTATTCCAGTGTGCACTGAATGTCCAAGCGCTGCACTTGTGTTTGCTGTCACAGCTCGCTGAAACTCGTTGATATGTGCAGGATGAAACTCCAGTTGAAGCGGATTTTGCAGCCGTTTGTGTCGTGGATATGAAGATCGCAGGCTTTGCATTGCAGAGAAACTATAAACACACAATCTACAGTCACAGAAGCGCAGCTACCGGATTCCCTCTCTAAGCGGTACATCGTTTTACAGTAACAGATATGATCAGTGCAAAATAAACTGTCTGACAGTCCAGAGCTCAAATATTTCAGATAAAACCTCGTCAATAACCTGCTGTACTCAGTTAAACACACACACACACACACTCTCACACACACACACACACACACTCACACACACATAAACACACACTCTCACACACACACACACTCACACACACACACACATATACACACATATACACACATATATACACACACACACACACATACACACACTCTCACACATACACACACACACACACACACTCTCTCACACACACACACACACACACACACACACACACACTCTCACACACACACACACACACACACACACACACTCTCACACACACACACACACACATAAACACACACTCTCACACACACACACACACACACACACACACATATACACACATATACACACATATATACACACACACACACACATACACACACTCTCACACATACACACACACACACACACACTCTCTCACACACACACACACACACACACACACACACACACACACACACTCTCACACACACACACACACACACACACACACACACACACACATTCTCACTCACACACACTCTCACATATACACACACTCACACACTCTCTCACGCACTCACTCACACACACACACACACACACACTCACACACACACACACACACACACTCACACATATACACACACTCACACACACACTCACACACACACAAACACGCATACACAGTCACACACTCTCACACACACACTCTCACACACAGGCACACTCACACACAAACACACACACACACTCAGACACACTCACACTCACGCACACACACTCAAACACACACGCACGCACAGGCACGCACACTCACACGCACGCACACTCACACGCACACTCTCTCACACATATGCACAAACACTCAACACACTCTCACACACACACACACACACACACACACACTCTCACACACACACACACACACACACTCAAACACACACACTCACACACACTCACACACTTGTCCACACAGTTGAGTGCTGCAAGTCACAATTTAAAATTATTTTCTTTATCTCTCTCATTCATCGTTGAATGGAAGCACCTCAAACACTCTTCACAGAAACACGTTGATCTGTGTGTGTATGTGGCAGTGACAGAATATTAAAGGCCATCACATACGAACCGTATTTGCGTGCCATCAGGAGAATTTCGCTTTTGTGTGACGATGATTTCAGGACGGAAAGCTCTTCACATAACGTCTGGCCATGAAAACTAAACCTACTACAGACAGAGTGCGACATAAACTCACAATACACACTGTACAGCAGCATACAACATTTCTGTCCTGCGTTCCTCAGCGTGTCCAGCAGGGCGGCGGTAGCGAGCAGCGTACACTACATGATCCTGAGATTAACACACAAACTAATGACTAAACGCTGATAGAACTGTGGTCACCAGAGGGCGCCAAAGCTGCAGATTCAGTCCAGCGGCAAAAACACGCCACAGCCGCGCGACGATGCAGGTTTTTTAAGGCATTTGATTGGTTCTGTCAAACTTTCACTGATGAAGAGCTTCTATGGGGATTTAATGAGCGAAGATGCTCCTCGGCAGCCACTTGTTTGTTTGTTTGTTGGTGTTTGGTGATGATGTCACACGTCTCTCTGAAGAGAATCAGACTGCAGGACCTGAAGGAAACCAGCATGAGACACATGAAAAGTGGGAACTATTTTATTAATCATTTTCTGTTATTACAGCACTGGCTGTGTATGTATTGTGTAGTTGTGTAGTTGTTGTGCAGTTCTCACTTCATTAAGATTTGCTGACGTTCTCATAGATGATGTCACTGGTGTGAGACTGTTGTTTCTTCTTCTTCCACATGAGCAGAACACACTGATGAATGAACACATACTGCTCCTGAACACACACACGTTCATTCATTATTTTCATTGATATTTGTGACAATGTTATCAGTATTTCTCTAAACTGATCATATTTATGGTTTATTTTTTCCAATTCAATCTATTTCTATAGCAGTACTATACTGTTATCCATCAACAATAAATACAGTATAACATTGTTGCATAGATTAATAATATCAGCTACAATATTAGTTATTGGAGGTAATAATAACAGGGTTCCCACTCTTTTCAAAGCAAAATATACCAGGATATTATTTGTGCCACATGGTTGTAATATTCCGTATTAGGCAGTTTAATTAAATTTCATCATTAAAATAAATATATAGTCTGTATGTGCTGCACGCTTTAGAGCGCTCTGCTCACTGTCATCATACACATACACACACACACACACACACACACACACTCACACCCAGAGCGCTCTGCTCACTGTCATCACACACACACACACATACACACACACACCCAGAGCGCTCTGCTCACTGTCATCACTCACACACACACACACACACACACACACACACCCAGAGCACTCTGCTCACTGTCATCACACACACACACACCGAGCGCTCTGCTTACTGTCATCACACACACACACACACACACACAC